>NW_016161096.1:20244-55440 GCF_001687245.7 Rhagoletis zephyria
CGTTAAGATATCTCAATTTTTACTCGAGTTATCGTGTGCACAGACGGACAGACGGACGAGCAAAACGTTGAAAATTATTGAAATCGGACTAAAATTACGACCGCTTTTCATATAACGGTATATTTCAGAAATGCTTGAAACTGCAATATTTCGAAATTTAAGGACGCTAATTTACTTAAAATTTATACACCCCGGATTATCGTGTAGCGGTAGCTTTCGGAAAGGTGGAAAACATATATTTAATAATTGCGCTGGGTATTTAATGTTCGGCTCCGCCCGAACTTAGACTTTCTTACTTGTTATTTTGAATAACTTTTGCTGGATTGTCATAATATCGAGCCAAATGGATCACTGATACACTAGAAGGGAGTGGCAGCATGGTGAAATTACGATTTCGCTTGTATTATCGATATTTATGTATTTTAATCTATATTAATAAAAATGTTGTGTTCGTATGTCACGGTCGTCAAAACTTGGGAACTTCTGAACCGATTTGAATATTTTTTTTTGTTGTTTTTGTTTTGGAGGGTTGCCACCTATTTGAAAATTTTTAAACACAAATATATTGATAAAATTAAAGAATTATTACAATATGGGTATTAGGTTAAAGAGGCTTAAGAAAGATAACGGTTGGAAATATCTTTGACGAGGGTTGCCACCTATTTGAAAATTTTAACTCAGTTAAATTAATAAAATAAATGAAATATTGCAATGTGGGTGTCAACCTAAAGACTTTTAAGAAGGCTTACAGCCGAAAATATGTTTGAGGAGGGTTGCCACCTGGTTGAAAATTTAACTCAATTTTAAGATAAGATAAATTACCTATTACAATATAGGTATCAAATTGAAGAGGTTTAAGAAAGATGGCGGTTAGAAATATTTTTGAGGAGGGTTGCCACCTATTTGAAAATTCTAACTCAGTCAAATTTATAAAATAAATGAAATATCGCCATGTGGGTGTCAAACTAAAGAGTTTTAAGAAGGCTTACAGCCGAAAATATCTTTTAGGAGGGTTGCCACCTGTTTGAAAATTTAACTAAATTACATTGATAAAATAAGTGAAATATTACAATATGGGTATCAAATTAAAGAGGTTTAAGAATGATAACTGTTAGAAATATTTTTGACGAGGTTGCCATCTTCTTGAAAATTTTAAATCAGTCAAATTGAAAAAATAAATGAAATAATGCCATGTGGGTGTCAAACTAATGAATATTAAGAAGGCTTGCAGCCGAAAATATGTTTGAGGAGGGTTGTCACCTGTTTGAAAATTTAACTAAATTACATTGATAAAATAAATGAAATAATGCCATGTGGGTGTCAAACTAATGAATATTAAGAAGGCTTGCAGCCGAAAATATGTTTGAGGAGGGTTGTCACCTGTTTGAAAATTTAACTAAATTACATTGATAAAATAAATGAAATAATGCCATGTGGGTGTCAAACTAATGAATATTAAGAAGGCTTGCAGCCGAAAATATGTTTGAGGAGGGTTGTCACCTGTTTGAAAATTTAACTAAATTACATTGATAAAATAAATGAAATAATGCCATGTGGGTGTCAAACTAATGAATATTAAGAAGGCTTGCAGCCGAAAATATGTTTGAGGAGGGTTGTCACCTGTTTGAAAATTTAACTAAATTACATTGATAAAATAAATGAAATAATGCCATGTGGGTGTCAAACTAATGAATATTAAGAAGGCTTGCAGCCGAAAATATGTTTGAGGAGGGTTGTCACCTGTTTGAAAATTTAACTAAATTACATTGATAAAATAAATGAAATATTACAATATGGGTATCAAATTAAAGAGGTTTAAGAAACATAACTGTTAGAAATATTTTTGAGGGGGTTGCCACCTATTTAAAAGTTGTAACTTAGTTAAATGGATAAATGAAATGAAATATTGCCACGTGGGTGTCAAACTAAAGAGTTTTAAGAAGGCTACAGCTGAAAATACGTTTGAGGAGGGTTGCCCCCTATTTGAAAATTTAACTCAATTTAATTGATACAATAAATGACATATTACAATCAGGGATGCCGTTTGGATCTAAATAGATCCAATTGGATACATTTTTAGACGAATTTTTGCGGGATACTTATTTTTTCCGATCAGTATAAATATGGATACTTTTTTAAATAGGCCAAAATTTTATATATTATATAAATTTTTTTTCGTTCAAAAATCTATTTTCATTAAAGATGATAGAAAGCATTACGTTTTTTAAATGTATTAAAAATCGCTACTTAAGCGTGAAATCAAAGCATTTTAATTTTTGTGAACGAAGCAATGAACATATGAAGAGATCTCACCAAAATAGGTATAAGCGCAATTGTTTTAGTTAGCTTAAAAGGATGCTGTAAGCAAGATCTTAATATACATATATATAAAATAAATTATACTCTTTCTGTAGTAATCTCTTTCATATCACATATTTTCATTTGTTAATTGAAAAAGAAAGAAGATTTTAATGTAGTTTAAAATACACTTAAAAAAAAAAACTAAATTTGATTTATTTAAGGAAATTTGTATGAATTTTACTGAAAAGACTTTAAATACACTCTAAAAAAATTTTGTTTATTTGCGCATATTAAGAGGGGTAACCAGTTTCCTCTTATAATGCGTACAAATTTGCACGCAGTGTAATAAAATTAAATATTGCCTGTTTACTTTTACATACCAAATTTGTCGCAAAGATCAAAATTACACATAAAATATTTAAAATATATTAATGTTTATTATTAGTAGGAAATGTATTTTTACTTTGAAAATTTTTGCAATTTTAATCATTCTATATATGTGTATTTATGAGTATATTTTAAAGACCTAAATTTATACTGATTCTTGTCGAAAAAAATATACTTTTCAGTAGTAGTTTTACTTGCCTTTTTAGAGTGTACTTGCTATTTATTATACTTAGTTTGCAAAATACTTATGCACAAAAAATGTACTTTATAAATTTAAATTGATTTTATGAAAAATAAAAATATATATACGTGTATTCCAATTCCTTAGGATGGGTTAAATGATGTGTTTTTCTTGAAAATTTTTGGTTTTCTTACAAATTATGAGATGTATAGGTAAACAAAGAAAATTGGATACAATTGGATACATTTTTAACTTGGTCAGTGATAAATTTTCTTGAGACGGCGCGGCAACACTGATTACAATAAAAATCATTGTTGGAAATATTTTCGGGGAGGTTTGCCATATATTGTAAAATTTTAAAATAAAATAAATGGAATATTGCAATGTGCGTTTCAAACTACAGGCTTTACGAAGGCTTACGGTCGAAAATGTTTTTGAAGAGGGTTGCCACCTTTTTGAAAATGTAACTCATTTAAACCGATAAAATATATTAAAAGTTACAATATTGGTACCAAACGAAATGTATTTGAGAAATTTTGATTTGGAAATATTTTAAATAGGATTATAACCTATCTACAAGTAAAGACTGAAAACATTGAATTTTTATGAAATATTACGTAATTGGTACCAAACTAAATGTGTTTGGGAAAGGTTTACTAGAACTTTTTTTTAATGTTTTCACCTATCCAAAGGCCAAACAATTTAAATGAAGAAAGAATTAACAACATAGTTATCAGTGGCGTAGCCAGGGGGGGAGGGGATTTGGGGGGATAGATCCCCCCCTTCGTCAGTGAAATGAAACTTTTTATTTTAGAATTAATAACACAATACTATTTTACCCTTCCGATTTATAATTTTTTTATTTCAGACTGATGACAAATTATCTTTTAATGAATATATAAAACTATCGGTTGGTGGATTATGTATTTGAATATTTGCGAAATACACTAGGCCATTTTGCTTAGTTCCCCACAGTGTTGGGAAATAAAATTGTTCCTTCAGTACAAACTCTATACAAAAACTGTACTTTTCGACTGTAAATTGTATCGAATTTGCTCATATGCATGCATGCATACATAGATTCCCTTCATGACCAATGATTTGATGGTATTCACGAGAAAGTTTATGTAGGTACATTTACATATTTTACACTTTTAACATAAATGTCAAGGAAGATATTTTAAGATACACTTCTTAACAAACAAATTTTTTTAAGTTATTATGAATGGATAAAAGAGACATCTTCATTGAATTCAGTACTAAAACTTGACATTTCAAGTGCTTATCAAAACTTTATACATGTTAACTAGATTGGCCATTTTTCTTAAAATTATATAATTTTAATTATTTGTTTATAAAAATGCAGTTTACACTTTAACAAAACCCGTATAAATCCAAAGTTTAATCTTTGCGCAACATTAAAAAAATGAACAAACTTTCGTAAAGCTTTTTAATTAGATTTCCTAGAAATACATATTTTGAGTATGCAGTTTTGTAGCCCGATCAATTCAAATAAAGCGCAAGTTTAAAATACATAGCTGCGACTTATCGTTGATTTTCAATATTTTTTAATTTTTTTATGAAGGCGTTGCTCATTGTCTTCATTAAAAAAAACGTCGAACATACTTAGATAATATGGGAGAAAATTACCGACATCGTCAAAAATATGCCATACATCAACTGTAAATCACAGCTACTTTAAATTTGCACTTTATTAGACTAAAATTGAATGAGCTAAAAAACTGCAAAATGTTAAGAGATAAAATTGAAATAGAAAGTTCGAAATTTTTACGAAAGTTTGTCAATTTTTTTGATGTTGTTCAAAGATTAAACTTATTTTTATTTAGTGTTTGTTAAGGAATAAACTATATTTTTATAAACAAATAATTCAAATTAAAATATAATAAAATAAATAGTCAAATCTAGTCAATATTTGAGTGTAGCAAAGTTATGATATTTAAGAACATCTCTTTCTTAATTAACGATGACACTGTTTCTATATGAAGCTGATTTCGACATTTTGTTTTAATAAAATTTCGTATCGAAAATATTCTTTCAACACTTGCCTAGAAATGTGATATAATGGTTCGTTCAAAACCTTTTTTCAAAACTTATAAAGGCAAAAACGAGAAGGCGAAGACAAAAAGAGAAAAAAAATTTCCCGCAGTGAATTTTCAGATTTTTAAAACGGTATAGTAATTTAATTTTTTAAATTTAAATAAAGCATGAAGACCCCATGGAATAAAGGAGTAGATAAAAAAATATATAACGGTAAAACTGGCACATACATAAATATATGAAAGAATGCACTCAGGCGACGCCTCTAGCCATTATGTGTCACAAATTTAAGTTATCTATGGAAATTTTTTTTTCATCCCCCCCAAAGCCAAATCCTGGCTACGCCACTGATAGTTATTATCAAACGACGTGATCATATTATCAACGAAATCTATATCCTACTAATATTATAAATGTGAAAGTTTGTATGTTTGGATGTTTGGGAACGGATATGCATGAAATTTGGTACGCAGATAGCTTATGGGCCAGATTGGTTAATAGGCTATTTTTTTTAAGAGTTACCACCTCTTAAAAAGTTTAATCTATTTAATATGCGGGAACGACTGAATGGATTTGCATGAAAATTTGCACACAGATAGCTTATGACCTAGATTGGAAAATAGGCTACTTATCTTAAGAGTTGCCACCTGTTAAAAAGGTTTCATTATATTAATACGCGGAAATGACTGAATGGATTTGCATGAAATTTTGCAAGCAGATAGCTTATGACCTACAGTGGAAAATAGGGTGATTTTTTGGAACAGTTGCCACCTGTTAAAAAAGTTTAATTAAATTAATACGCGGAAACGACTAAACGGATTTGCATGAAATTTTGCACACAGATAGCTTATGACCTAGGTTAGAAAGTAGGCTACTTCTTTAAGAGTTGCCACCTGTTAGAAATGTTTAATTTTATTAATACGCGGAAATGAGTGAACTGATTTGCATGGAAGTTTTCACACAGATAGCTTATGAGCTTGGTTGAAAAATAGGCTACTCTTTTTAAGAGTTACCACCTGCTAAAAAGTTTAATTAAATTAATACGCAGAAAAGTCTGAACGGATTTGCATGAAATTTTGCAAGCAGATAGCTTATGACCTACAGTGGAAAATAGGCTAATTTTTTGGAAGAGTTGCCACCTGTTAAACAGTTTTAATTAAATTAATACGCGGAAACGACAACAGATTTGCATGACATTTCGCACAGAGATAGCTTATGACCTATGTTGGAAAATAGGCTACTATTTTAAGAGTTATCACGTATTAGGAAAGTTTAATTAAATTGATACGCGTAAATAACTGAACTGATTTGCATGAAAGTTTGCACACAGATAGCTTATGATCTAGACTGGCAAATACGCTACTTTTTTAAGAATTGCCACCTGTTTGAAAATGAAATTTTGTTCAAAGATGGTTTATGACCTGGATTGAATAATAGGCTACTTCCTTAACCGGTTTTCCGATCAGAACGAAATTTAGTACACTTACTACGGATTTCGGAAGGATGGTCTTAGACTGAAAGTACGTCCGATAACTCTAGGCCCCTCCCATACAAATTGGAATTTTCATATTACATGCATATCTCTGGAAGTATTTGTGGGAGAGAACTGAAACTTGGTATAGTGATATGTATGTGAAATCAATGATGGCATTAATCGATTGATGTTTTAATCAGTTAGTTAATTCGATTAAATTCAATCTGATTACAGTTTATCATGATTAATTTTAATCTGACTAAACAGTTAATCGTAACCGCGATTAAAAAATTATTTTTTAATCATTAACTCTTAATTTGATCAAGTAGGTTTGGTGATTAATTAAGTTATGCTGGAATTTCCCTGTGCACACAAAGCAAGTTAATCCGGTATGGCTAAGTCGGGCTTCCTCATCAATCTAAGCAATTTGGTGTGCATTTTCATTAAGATATATACCAACAAAAGTTTTACAAACTAGGTTTGTAAAAGTTCCCAGTTTATGTATTACTTATAACAATAATTATAATTTTTTTATATTATGTGCTTTTTATAAGCGTAAAACACAAAATAATTACTATAACTGGCGTTTGGTTTCAAACTCAGACAAACTAGACAAATTAATCAGATTTTATTTTTAATTGGATTAACGATTATTGTTTTAAATTAATTAAACGTAATCGCAGCCAGCGATTATCGAAAAAAAAATGTTATCATTAATCGTACAGTTGATTACGACTAATTAATTTTAATCGTCAAACGCGATTAAGATTTTAATCGTTAATCAGGTTAACAGTTTGCCAACACTGTGTGAAATCATGTTCATATTCAGGGAGAAAAATGGACGTTTTTGTAAAAGAGGCGTAGCACCTCCCATACTAACTGAAAGTTGCATATTGCATATCTCTTCAAATGTTTGGGGTAAAGCACTTAAGCTTGGTATGGAAATACATATGTATGTATGTATGTGAAACTAGTACCATACTCAAGGAGAAACATGAGAGTTATTGGAAAAGGTGGTGTGGCAACTCCCATGCAAATTGATTTTTCTATGCTGCATATCTCTGGAGGTGTTTATTGCAGAGGACTGGAACTTGGCACCGAGATGTGTATACAAAATTAATTCCATACTCATAGAGAAGAATTTGCGTTATTCGAAAAGGGGACATGGTTCCTGCCGTACAAATTTACTGTTTTATACTGCTTATCTCTAGAGGTGTTCATGGTAGAGTACTGGGACTTGGTACTGGGGTATGTAAAATCAATTCTAAATTCGTGGAAGAAGATTAGGGTTATAAGAAAAAGGGGCGCGGCACTTCCGGTACAAATTTACTTTTTCTTGCCACTTATCCCTGGAAGTGTTTGTGGAAGAATACTGGAACTTGGTATGGAGTTGTGTATGCAAAATATATCAATTGCTCATGGAAAAAATGTGAGTTATTAAAAAAGGTGGCATGTCGCCTCCCATACATACTAAAAACTTCTTAATACATATCTCTGGAAGGATAGAAAATCTCTCGAAGTATTTTAAATTTGTTATGGAGANTTTAAATATGTTATGGAGATTTATTTTATAAGTGCCGTACTGACAAAATAAATTTCATTAAATGGAAAAGGGAGAGCCGGGTTCGGCCTTATAATCTAAAGCTCTCTTGAGGCATTTGCTACAGTAATGAGAAGTGGTATGTTATCAAGGCCAGGTTACTAAATTTGAGTTGGAAATATTAGAACCCGCCGTGGCACCTCCAAGAAGGTTACACGTTCACGCGTCGAATACCTGGAACCATTTTAAGGTAAACTTAGAGGGATTGATATCTTTCGTTTATTATAAGTTCATGGTTTGAAACGGCCTAAATACCTTAACTCGCTTAAAAAATAGCGAAATGGGTACAGAAATAAAATCTAACATCATTAAATAATTTTTCATATTTGTATAATAGCGCGGGGTGAAACCCGCGGGTATAAGCTAGTCTATTTATAAAATCATTTACAGTCTTTTAGGAAATTGCCTTATTTTACTGCCTTCACGTTTTTTAAGTTACAATATATGTCCAAGCCATACAGCTGCCGATACAAATATATATTCAGACCAGGGTTGTTGCGAATATTCGCATTCGCATTCGCAACCACGGAGCTTCCGCATTAATTTTAACATTCGCATACGCTTTCGCATTCGCAAAAATCAATGCGGATCTTTTGCAAATGCGAATATTGAAGGGACAGAAAATTACAGTTATTTCTTTACGAGTTAAACTTGGCCAAATATTTTAAACAAACCGCTTATCCAAATTCAACCAGTTTGGTATCCAATGAAAGGAGACTTAAATAGCTTTAAAACTGAAATGTCTAAAAGAGGAAAGCCACACATTGAAAAATATTTCAATAAAAAATTTTAATTAATTACCAGGGAACGGATTTTTAGGACCTAAAAACCTATAAAAAAGGCAAAATAAAATAACGAAATAGGCTGGAAAAGGCAAAATAAAATAGCGAAAAAGGCAGGAAAAGGCACTAGGTGTTGCAAAAAAGGCAAAACAAAATAGCGAAAAAGGCAGGAAAAGGCACTAGGTATTGCAAAAAAGACAGAAAATACGAAGAACAATCAAAAAATACATTTATTTTAGAAATGTTTATATTACAAGTAAAAAGAGAATAACTATGAACTAGTTTCATTATATGAAAAATTTGTACTTCGAATCTTTGACTATTTTATCCTTTCGAGTTTCTAACTCATAAAACTTTAATCTGTATAGTTGTAGTAACATTGAACAAGAAGATGCATTTTGAAGTTTTATGGCAGCATTTTCATTCGATTTTCGCGAAGAAAAGCCTTGAATGTACTAAATGTGCGCTCGACGTAAGTTGATACAAGTGGAGCCCAATTTAAATATGGAACGTTTGAAACGTTCATATTATCAGGAATAAGGGCGTTTTCCTCGCCCTTTACAATTTTATCCACACCCCTTAGTCTCCAAGCCTACGTTAGCTGAGAAAACGGATTTGAATTTTTCCAACACCAATTTGGCAAGAGGTCCCTACGCTTCTATAAGCTGCATGGGCATGTGTATATTTTTTAATCTTAAATGTTTAATGCTATAATCACTTTTTTAAAGGTAGAAAAGGCAAAAAAGGCAAATATCTTAAAAAAGGGCAACATCAAATGTGTATATATGGAATCAGGGAAAGCTAAATCGTGGACATTCTTAATCGAATATACTCTATCTCTTTAGCAGAAAAAAGGCAATTTCCATAAAATCCGTTCCCTGTTAATTACCATAGAACAAACATTGGGTCAGGTATGTATTTACATAAATTTCTGTAGTATTAAGTTTTAAAAAAATATAAATAGAGGTGGTAACCTTCATTCGTTATTTCTGTTTAAAAGCTATTTCAGTCCTCTTTCATATGATACCAAATTTGTTTAATTTGGATAAGCGGTTTCGTTATTATCCGGATAGGACGTCTATTTCGGAATAAAAAATATTAGGCCAAATTTAACTCGTAAAAAAATAACTGTTATTTTCGGTCCCTGGATTATTGCGCAAGTGCACTGATGAAACGTATATCTAACCAGGCACAGAAGAAAGCATTAAAAATGAGTTACAAAATATAAAATCGAAAAGCGCTGATGACGTGACAAATTCCGAAACAACCAAAATAATGAGAATTAAGAATTATTTCGAAAAAAAACGGTGTTTAAACAACGATTGTGTCATGATGCTAGATTGTGAAGATGAAAGTCAGGAGGATACACACAACATTTGCAGCCCCGATGAAATTTTCAAAAAGTAATTATTGCACCGCAATAAAAATAAATAAATATAACTGAAAGTCCTCTCAACTGGTGCAGTATCAATCGAAAAGAATTTACAATTTTGCCAAGTTTCAAGTTTTTCAAGTTTGTCGCCTCGAGCGAGTAGTTATATAGTGGCGCAGGTTTGATTTACGATCCTCCAAAAAGTTTTTATTAAGTGCAATGTTCCAATTTTTAAATTCAAGTACTTACTAAATAAACATTCAGTCTTATCATGAGTTTAATTTTCCCCGAACCGGTTCACTTTTCACTTTTGGTTTTCATGTACATATTTACTATGGGCGGAATACAAATTTTCGGGTGTATTTGTTTTCGGGAAAAACTGAGGATAAGGCAGAATATTAAAAATGATTAACCTTTACATTTTTTATTTACCTAAATAACCTAATTTACCCACCTAAATTATTTCTTAAAAATACATGACATCCGCATTCGCTGTTAGCTTTTAAACATCCGCATCCGCATTCGCATCCGCGGATGTCTAAAATTCCACATTCGCAACATCCCTAATTCAGACTTATAAGCCTGTAATTATACATTTTTCTGCATTTAATTTGAAATAGTAATAATGCACCAACGGATCAAAAGTACTAAATAATTAGTACCTTTTCTACTACTTTAAAATGCATGACCGGAATAGACCTACCGAAAAAGTGAGGTTAAGTTCCTGACAACACCTTGTTATTATTACACCATGATGCATATTTGGTTAGAAAATATGAACGGTGGTCCTTTTTTGCATTTACGTAATCTACACATCATATGTAACCTGAAGTTTGTTAATAAACCAGCGAAAATTATGTGTCCGAAGAAAAACTGTCGAGTCATGCGAAAGTTCGAACTAATTGAGAATTGCCCAAATACATACAGGAATGAGAAAAATAATAGGGGCATGACATTTTGACCAGCTTTGACTATTTTTCTTTTGTTTGTTTAATGTTTATTAATTTTTTAAAAAAATACAGCTCATTATCTTACATAAACCATATACATATGTCGAAATTTCAAACTTTGTAGAGAAATTATACAAATTCGAAAAAATTTTACAGCAACAACAAACTTTTTATTAAGAATTTTGAGATAATTCTGGTTTCTAATTTTATAGCCAATTAAATATAGCTAAGAAAGTGCAAGTCTAATTTGGCTAAAAATTCGCGTTGACTTTTGATAATTTTTTTTTATTTGCGTGTGGTGTTATTAATTTCTTCCATATAAAAAGCTTTCTCGAGCATACTTTGTATGGAAGAAAATGGTGAAATAAATTATGAAAAATCAACACTAATTCTGAACCAATTGAAACTTGCATTTTCTTAATCTAGGATTTAATGGACAATAAAGCTTCTTAATTAAAAGTTTGTTGTTGCTGAAAAATGTTTCTAATTTTTCTACAAAGTTTGAAATTTGAGCTTATATGGTTTTTTTAGTTTTTATAAAATTTGCTCTCCGTTCATTAAATTTTTCTTTGCCACTACCTTCATACTATTCTCGCTGCCAACTAATCAACCTTACAACACTGGATAACAGAAGATCCATTTTAGCGTGCACGTTTGTCGTTAACATCATAACTAGCTCAATTTACTGCCCTTCTCTTCTAGAAAAGATTGCATTTAATATTCCCTCTAGAATCCTCCGCCATTGGGATTTCTTTAAAATAGGTTTCTCTAGAAGCAGTTATGGTGCCAACGCTCCGATCTCTAGAACGTGTGCTGAACTTAACCTAGTCTTCAATGCTTTGGACATTGATTTCTCACAATCAGGCCCTGCCTTGGTTACTCATCTGCGAACATTTTTCTCTGCGCTACACCACTAGCGATGTATTTAAGCTTAGCTCTTGTGAACTTAATGTATTTAAAATGTATCTTAATTTTTAAGTTTTAGTAGCACTTAATTAGTGTTAGCTGAGTAGTCTGTAAGAATATTCTGTATTCCAAGACTGAAATAAATAAATAAATAAATAAATAAAAGAGAAATCTCCAAAACTGGTCACTTATACATGTACGTACATATCCATTTGGCCCAGGGTTATCAGATGAACATTTAGCTTGGTAGGACAATTGAAACAAAAAGTTAGGACATTTACTCCACGTAAGATTCAAAAGGTCGACGCCTGAGGAACAATATATTTTGATAAAAACGTTTTAAATAAAAAATTTGTGCATGTACACTTGTGGTCAGCTAAATAAGATAAGTGACATTTTGACCAGTGATGGAAATTTGTCTTTTCCTTATTTAATGTTAATTATTTTTTTAGAAACGCCTAAGGGCGTTGTTACGCAGACGATCATATGGTCCCTCGTCACGGCACTTTTTCTCTAATTTTTTCCATTCTTACTCTCTTTGACCAACATGCTGTTATGCAGAGGGTCAAATGACCAGCGTAATTCTTTTGCTCAGTTGCAGTTCTTTGATCTATTTTTTTACCACTTTTTACATTTGTGTTATGAAATTACGAAAAAAAATAATAAATATGTGTATAGATACTATAAAAACATGTCAAAAAGCAAACAAAACAAAGTTTATTCTACATATGTATACTTTGTATACATCAGCAGTAAAAAGTTACCATTCTGCTACTAAAAAGAGAAATAGTCTCCTTATTCTAGAACCCGAATTTTCGTAATCCACATGCTGCAACCTTGCGGAAATATGTGCAGCATTGCCAGCTATCAGTTGTTTTTCGAAGATAGCTGAATGAAGGGAAACAAAGTGGAAAGGAATTAAAAAAACACTCATCATGTACTTGTTTATTGTAAAATTGGTTAATTTTACATATTCTGAGGAAAATGATGGATTCTGATTCATTTGCAGTTATAGCAGCAGAATAAGAGGGCGCTATGGCAATGGATTCACAAAGGTATGCGGAGTTGTCGGGCATAGTAACCATGGGCGCATCTATGTCAGCTTCTGGTTGTATTGTTGAACCACAAGCCAGAACTCCTCCTATGCCTGAAGAACTGGTTCCCAATCCAGTTAGTGCAACAACAGCTTCTTCCAAGCCATTGAAAACATGCATTTTGTTAGGTCCACCACCTGTTGCGCTTGCTTCTGCCTTCGGCCGCGCTTAGGGATTATAACTCTTACTAAGTAGAATCCTCCTTTCTGTGTTGCCGGAGAAGAGGCACTTCCGCATGTCAAAGGTATACACTATTTCTTGTGCATATCAGAGTATTTTCGCGCAGAACCCACATCGAAATTTGCAAAAAAGTGCATAGTGCAAACCGAATTTATTAATAATTTGAAACATTTATTTTAAATAAAAGTTTAATCCTTTGATTACACGTGTACGTTAAAGTTTTTGGATTCCGGTTATGCGTGTGGACACAACAACCGAAAATCGTTGAACAAATAACTAAACCGGACCCACGTTTCTCGATAAGGGGCAACAAAGATTCTTGCTTGCTCGTTTATATAAAGCAGTGGATAAAAATATACGTATATAATAAACACCACTAATATTTCCTGCAAACACACATAGATTTACATCTTTTATCTCACCTCCGACACAGAATTGTTTTCGTACCAAATTGCGCAAAAAAGCTTACTCGTTCGTTTTTAGGCATGCCACTGTTACGAATTTCGAAAGTTCGAAGATACGATTCGGATTGCAGCCATGGGCGTAGCCAGGTAGGGGCATAGGCCCTCCCCCCTAACTTCCAAATTTTTGCCTAGATATTCAAAAATAGTACCACGAAATGCTTGCTTGATAATAATTAGTAAATTGATTTAAAAAGTGGATATGTGGATCATCCGGTTCTGTATCAAGTTATTCTCTCTAACTTCAAAGCACTTTCATTTAAAAAGGGTAAAAACCTGGCTGCAGTCGACAATGAGCAAACATTTATTGAACGGAAACTATAAATAAATTTATAGTTCAATTGTTTATTACTTTGTCTTTAGGTTTGTGTCTTTTCTAAGCGTACAACGAAAGTTTTGTATCACAGAACCAATCTGAGATTATTGATAAAACTATAGACCGTTTGGGTGAACAGCCAATATGTTTACCTCTTAAGTGTGACAAAACAAAATCAAGTAATATATTTAGTAGGGCTGTGCGATTATTCGATTACTCGACCAAGGTGGTTAATCAATTACTCGATTAATCAAGATTTTGATTACTCAAAACGATGATTAATCGAGTTACTTGATATATGATTACTCAAAAAAATTAATTTTGCTCGTTAAATGAGTTTGCGTTAGCAAATGTTTATTTTCTTTTTTACATTCTGTACATGAAAAAATTATTTTTTTGAAAACAGTAACGTTGTTTTCAAAGTATCGAGGAACTTGAACTGCTTTGTATGTAAACAGTACTTTGAAATGTTGATTACTCATTTTACTCATAATGTTGATTAATCATAAAGCAAATTACTCACATATTTTTGGTTTTGGTTAATCAAAATCTTGGTTACTCGCGTAATTGAACTTTTGAGTAATCATAATTTCCAATTAATCGAATAATTGAGTTATTTACTTTATGATTAATTAAAAATTTAGCAGCCTAAAAAATCTGCGTACTCAAATTGTTCAATACGCCCTCATATTTATACATACATACATATGTATATCATTTACCGTCTTGTCCAGCTATTTGGTTTATTATACAGGTATGTAGAGTTATGAATTTAAAAAATTCATTAGGATTTAGTTGAGATATTCGTTTTTGGCCACTATGTTTTGTACATTTCCCAGTACTGCAAAGCTTTTGACTGTCATTCTCGTGGGAATGGCCAGAAGTGATTCGTGTGCTTACGGTTCAAATCGCAGCTAACGACGTCCGGATATTTATATCCATGAATCCTGTGGGTAGCGACCGAACGCTAGTTTGGGAGCGAGGTAAAGTGGGAGGGCGTAACACCCCGCGTGCGCTGGGTTTTAGTCCCGCCACGTTAAAACCTTGCCCAATGAAAAAAAACATGCTTCGGATGATACCCCCTTCTTTTGATGACGATCACGGCAAACATAGGAAGGACTATGATTTTGGGGTATGAACTTGGAATATCCGAACCCTTAATCGGGATGGTGCCTCTGCCCGGCTAGTTGATGTCCTAGGGAAAATAAAGGCTGACATCACCGCTATCCACGAAATGCGATGGACGGGGCGAGGNGAAAAAAAACATGCTTCGGATGATACCCCCTTCTTTTGATGACGATCACGGCAAACATAGGAAGGACTATGATTTTGGGGTATGAACTTGGAATATCCGAACCCTTAATCGGGATGGTGCCTCTGCCCGGCTAGTTGATGTCCTAGGGAAAATAAAGGCTGACATCACCGCTATCCACGAAATGCGATGGACGGGGCGAGGAAGGTAAGCGCGGAGCCTTGCGACGTCTACTACAGTTGCCACGTAGATAAGTGTTTCGGGGTTGGATTTGTGGTGGGAGAGAGACCGGCGTTCACTCTAGTGGACGAAAGTCTAGCCAAAATCCGCATCAAAGCGAGATTCTTCAACATCTCATTCATATGTGCCAATGCCCCGATGGAAGAGAAGGACGAGGCATCCAAGGCTCTCCTAGCTTAGAGCGTATAAAAATCGTGCTTGGCGATTTAAATGCCAAGGTGGGCAACGAAGGGATCTTTGGCGCCAGTGTCGGAAAAATCAGCCTCCACATAGAAACAGCGGGCTGAGGGTGATCGACTTCGCCGGGGCCCGGAACTTGGCAGTATGTATTACTGGGTTCTAGCATAAAAAGATCCATCAAGCTACATGGATGCCTCCACATCGAAAAACGGGAAACGAAATCGAGCATGTTGTGATAGACGGAAGGCATACTTCCACGCTTTAGATGTACATACGTACACTCCGACGGCCAAACATCGACTCGCACTACTATATTGATGCATCCAATATACGACCCAAACTCGGAGCAGCAAAGGTTGCAAGGTCTTATCGAATGTATTGTCTACCATAGACCAGGTATTCACAGTACGCTAAATCTTGGAAAAGACCCGCGAGAAAAGGATCGGCACTCACGACCTATTTGTCGACTTTAAATCCGCTTTCGATAGCACTAAAAGAGTTTCCTATATGCCGCTATGTCTGAATTTGGTATCCCCTTAAAACTCATGCGGCTGTGAAAAATGACGTTGAGCAATAGCACCAGCTCTGCTCTGTTGCCGTTCGCCACCAGACGGGGTTTCAGACAGGTCGACTCTCTTTCATGTGACTTCTTTAATCTGATGTTGGAGAAGATAATAAGATCTGCAGAACTGAACCGCTCAGGAACAATTTACTACAAGAGCGTACAATTGCTGGCTTATGCCAATGACACTGACATCATCGGTAAGAAAAACTGCGAAGTCTGTCCTGGCTTTTCCAAGTTGGACAAGGAAGCAAAGCGAATGGGTCTGGTGGTAAACGAGGACAAGACGAAGTATCTCCTGTCATCAAACAAACAGTCAGGACATTCGCGCCTTGGCACCCACGTCACTTTTGACAGTTATAAATTCGAGAAAGTAGAAAATTTCGTTTACTTGGGAACCAGCATTAACACCGATAATAATGTCAGCATGGAAATCCAACGCAGAATCGCTCTTGCCAACAAGTACTGCTTTGGACTGAGTAGACAATTCAGGAGAAAAGTCCTCTCTCGACGTACGAAAATCACACTATAAGTTACTCATCATGCCCGTGCTGGTATATGGCGAATAAAAATACAGCGGCTCAACTGGCTTGACCATGTCGTTCGAATGGACACCGACGCCCCAGCTCTGAAAGTATTCTAGCTTCACTTGGCATTTCCAATTGGCGTCAGTTGGCCAAAATCGCTTTGGCGGTTACAGCGCCAAATAAGAAGAAGAAGAAGAGAATAGATCTATATCTATTATCAGACACACAGTGTTATAATCCCGACGAAATCCTTGACGGTGGTACCGGGAGNTATAGATCTATATCTATTATCAGTCACACAGTGTTATAATCCCGACGAAATCCTTGACCGGGAGTGGAACGGTACATGACGGTAGGAAGTTTAGTTTGGTTTAAAGTCTCACACGGACGGGGTTAGGATTTCTATGCTTCCTCCTCGTAAAATAAACATGCTCAGTAAAAAGTTAACAATTTAAATCGACGAATAGTTTTATATCAACTTTTGTGAAGTTCTGTTTATTTGTTTTTTGTACAACATATTTACCTCTATTGGTTACAATAATTTTAAGATATAATAAACAATTTTATAGTAAGTAAGTTATTGGTTTTGCATTTTTTTTTATGGGCCTCCCCCCCCCTAAATAAATGGTTACGCCCATGATTGCAGCATACCATTTCTACGATTCGTAGCAAAATCCGAATACGAAAATGTTGCAAATATTGCCAAACAAAAACCATCTTGTTCACTTTTTTTTTCAAACCAATAATACGAAAGAACTTAAAAATAAATCTCCGGACCCCTTTTTAATCCAAAGAGTTAATAGTCAAGAAACTCTCAATGGGATCTCTCCCTTCCTAATTAAAAAAGTCATCGGCTGTGTTAGCGGTGAAGTTGATACTTGCAAAAAAATAAGAAACGACAATATCTTGATAAAAACAAAAAACACCAAACAAGCCGACAAACTCTTAAAACTAAGCACCCTTACACCTCAAATCCAAGTTGAAGTGTCCGAACATTTAACACTGAACTATACCAAAGGTGTCATCTACAACAACGACCTAAGAGGAATAACGGAAGAAGAAATATTAAATGAACTCAAAACACAAAACATCACTGAAGTAAAAAAAAATACTCAAAAAGCAAAATGAGAATCTAGTCGAGACTGGACTCATCATTTTAACATTCTCTTCTCTCACCCTACCGGATTACATCTCTATCGGTTACGAAATAACAAATGTTCGACCCTACATCCCCTTGCTATTAAGATGCAAAAAATGTCTGCGCTTTGGTCGCCTTACAAAATTTTGTAAAGGTAACCAACTCTGTGCAAACTGTGGAAATATCAGTCACATAAACGTAATTCTAAATGAAACATGCTCAAGCGAACCAAATTGCAACAACTGCAAGGAATTCAACTACACAGATACAGCCCACTCAACTTTTAACAAAAACTGCCCAGTATTTGTCATGCATAAGGAAATTAAAGCGATCAAAACTCTGCAGAAAGTCGACTCAAAAAAGCCCACTCAATATATCAAGAGAGACACCAAGCAAAATCATTTGCTGACACCGCACGTCAGCTTGAGTCATATGACTCAATAGAATCCATTCCACTAACAACGCCATCAATCTCCAACAATACCACCACAATCTCAGCTTCTACTACATCCAAACCCATCACCATAGCAACAAATTCACAATGTATCCAAAAACAATCAGCCAAAGAAACCGCTCCAGAAAGCACTCAGCAAATCAACAACCAAAAGAAAACGACGAAAGTATATCCAATACATCTCTCCAAGCGCATGAAAGCTCAGTTAAAAGCCAAATCAAAAAATGGAAGTAAGCTTAAAGCTTCAGCGACAAAGAATCATGATACCGATACCGACGATTCAAGCAGCTTAGCTATGGAAGAATAAGCACACGTTTTATTATTAAAAGCGCAAACAGTCAACGACGTAACGTAGACGTAGGTTGACGCAGACATGATCTACCTTATGGGATTCGCGTGTTAACAAAAACTCACCACCGCATGGCGGTGACGTTGCCGTTGCTTCTCTCTCTCTCTATCAACAGTAAATTTTATATGCTGCTACGTACGTCAACCTACGTTTACGCTACGTCGTTCACTAACTGCGCTTTAAGGTATATATCGTAAGCAAACTAAAAACTCTTTAGCTATCTACTTTAAAAACTATGTCAATAACTACAGCACTAACAGTTTTACAGTGGAATATTAGAGGTTACCACTCTAACTACAACGAACTCCTCTGTCTGCTAAAAAAGCACCACCCACAAGTAGTTACTTTACAAGAAACTCACTTTATGAGTTCAAAACCGATTCCTACTCCAATTAACTACTCTCTATATAATTTTCCCAATCGCAGGAACTCATTTGGTGGTTCCGCAATACTAATACATAACTCTGTACAACACCAGTTATGCAGCACACCAAATACCAATTTCGATATCGTAAATCTTATAGTTCAATCCAAACAAAAGCTTGTTATTAGTTCCACCTACATTCCACCAAATAAACCGTTCCAAGTCTCGGAACTACACTCACTGTACGACACAGTAAATCTACCATGGCTAATTTGTGGCGACTATAACAGTTGGCACACCAGTTGGGGTTCTGCTACGAATAACGCTAGAGGCAACAAAATTTCAAAATTTATAAACCAGTCGGGATTAGTGCTTCTTAATAATGGTTCCCCTACACACTACACAACACATCATACAATAACAAATATAGACCTAGCTATCGCAACGCCCATAATAGCCTTACAATCAAAATGGGAAATCGAGTCCAATCTATTTGGAAGTGACCATTTCCCCATTTTAATTTCTATTTTTCCCAACCAACAAAATATATCCCTCAATTGTCCTCCCAAATTTAATTTTAATATAGCCGGCTGGGATAAATTTCGATTTAAATCTATTATAATCAACGACAAAATCCCAATTAATCATAATATAAACAAGGAAACCGCAAATTTAAAAAGCATTCTTATACAAAGCGCAAACGAAACGATCCCTCAAACCAGTTTTAAAATTATAAAATCTGTCCCTTGGTGGAACAGAAATCTTGATGAACTGAAAAAAGAAAGAAATCGCTGTTGGAATAGATTGAAAAGAAATATTACAACGGAAAATATTACAAATTTTAAAAAATCCAATTCGATATTTAAAAGGCAAGTGAAAATAGCTAAATCCGTAGCAATGGCCGACTACACGTCAAAAATAAACCCTACTAGTCCCTCCCGACAAGTTTGGGCAACAATTCGCAGGTTTTGTGGCTTAAAATTATTCAATACTATTCATTGCCTCTCTCCCCAACCCTCTAACTCTACTACAATCACAGATAAACCAATGATTGCCAATACTTTTGCAGAATACTGGTCGGCGGAATCAAACAACATAAAATTTCCTCTAGACTTCAGGAACCAAAAACATCGATCCTCTCTGCCCTCCCTTCATTTGAACCCAGCAAATCCACCTTGTTCATTGAAGAAAATATTAGTGATTTTGAATTAACCCTAGCCCTTAACAAATAAAAAGGCAAGACCCCAGGTATTGACAGGATATCTTATCCAATGCTTAAGAATGCTCCATGTACTGTAAAAACCCGTCTCCTTTCCCTTTATAATGACATTCTTGACAACTTTATCCCTCAAACGTATAAGAACATTCTAATCATCCCAATTTACAAACCTAACCAAGATAAAACAGCGATTTCTTCATATCGCCCCATCTCACTAAACACCTGCTCCTCTAAAGTTTTGGACAAAATTATAGCCAATCGGCTATGGTGGTCTGTTTCCTGCGATAAGCTACTGCATAGCCATCAAATGGGCTTCCGAAAAGGGAAATCAGTGTCTGATTCTCTAGTCTATCTAGACCATCAGATTACTCAGTCCCTATCTCCCAAAAAGCATCTATCCATTGTCTCCCTCGACTTCGCGAAAGCTTTCGAAAAAATTGGTAATCATACAATTTTAGACAAACTTATTGAATGGAAAATAGGACCTAAAGTTTTTAATTATGTTAAGAACTTCATGACCAATCGTCAGATTCGAGTTAGAATAGGCGTAAATATGTCCAAAATGTACCCTCTACAGAATGGAATACCTCAGGGTTCCCCTTTATCTGTGATTTTATTCCTTATAGCCTACAATAAAGTGTGCAAAATTATTTCTCTCCATAAGGAAATTGATTTCTTAGCATACGCAGATGACTTCATTTTGATAAAGAAAATGAATAAAAACAAAAATACTAACTATAACCTAAATCACATATATAACGAGATTTCAAACTGGTGTCAAAACTCTGGAGCAGTCCTTTCGCTAAGCAAATGCAAACATATTCACATCTGTCGGATGAAAAATTGCACAACCAACATCACCTGTAACCAATTAAATCTAAGCAATGTTGACAACTTAAGAATCCTAGGCATGTATATTAATAAAAGATACAGATGGGAATACCATATAAATCAACTCATAGCCTCATTAAACAAAAAGTTCAACATCATTAAATGTCTCTCAAGTACGAAATATAACTGCAATCCAATTTCTTTAGTTCGGGCGGTAAATTCTCTAATAATTTCAAAAGTTAACTATGGAATATACTTGTTTGGTTTCTTCCAGAAATCTATTTTAAACAGACTAAACTCTACCATAAACTCAGCCATAAGAATAGCTCTTGGAGCATACAGGACTACACCCGTAACTAATATTAGATGCGAAGCTAAAATACTGCCAATAGAACTAAGCCGTGAGATGGCTATACATAAACTCTGCAAATCCATTTTAATTAACGACAACACCTTATTACCTAATTTGGCAGTAAAACTAAAAAAAAATAAAAATAGCCCCTAGAATTCCATTTATTCTTAACAAAATAATAACAACAGCAAACGCATTAGACATTCCAATCAACTATAAGATTAGCAAACACTTCATATTTCCTCCTTGGCTACTTCAACCTACTTCAATTAACTACTCCTTACACCGATGGGCTAAAGCTACCACAATTACTGATATTTATACACAAGAGTTTCTTAACCTGAAAAAACAAATACCTTCCTTCAGATTTATTTATACAGATGGAAGTAAACAGGGTGACATGGTAAGCTATAGTATCATACTAGACCAAAAAACAATTCTGACCACCCACCTGCCTAAATATAGCTCGAACTACACGGCGGAAACAATAACCATTCATGAGGCCATTAAATTTGCCAGTCACACCCACGGAAAATTTGCCATATGTACGGACTCGCTTTCGTCGTTAAAATCAATATATAATTTAACTAATGACAACTTCTACGCCAACTCCATAAGAAACTTACTTATAAAAAATAATAACAAAATTAAACTTATCTGGGTACCTGGCCACACAAAAATAACAGGCAACGACATAGCCGACACAGTAGCAAAATCCGCACATAATCTACCACTTATAACTACGCCTAACATACTATATCCCGATATAGTACATAAAAGGTATATTTAACTGGGCCACACGAGGTTGTCCCATGAACCTATAATTAGTAAAGAAAGTAGCAACTGTAAATACTGTAGCACATCCAACTCAACAGTAGAGCATATTTTAGACTACTGCATTCATTTCAGAAGACACAGGAGTTCTCTTAATAATATTAAACCTTCAACCCTACTAACTGATCTAACAATTGTAAACATAAATAAAATATTAAACTATCTAAAGTATTGTAATATATATAATGATATATAAAGTTAAAACAATTAGCATAAGTCACTGATGTCAGAAAGCTTAAGACCTCGGTTGTCATAGCTTTAAGTTTTGTACTTGTCTTTAAAAAATGGCATACAATAAATTAAAAAAAAAAAAGTAAAAGTATTTTCCATTTCGCTACTAAACCGAACAAATGGTAAATTGTACTCATAAGCCAAAGCCAAAGGTGTAAAATTTTTTGGCTATTAATTAAAAGCAAAACTAAATACATAAATATTTCCAACTTTCGAACATAAATTTAAATGCATCGATGCTATATTTCGATGCATCAAATGGAAAAAAACAACTATGTATTTTTTTGAATGGCATCCCTTAAATACTAACAGTCACCAACAAAGTCAGCATCTCTCAAAAAACGAAAATAATTATCATATATACATCAGCCGAGGTGGACACTACCACAAACAATCAGAAGCTAAAAGTGAGCAAGTGTTAGTTTACCTCAAGAATGATAGAATACAAGATTGCGCCCATGAGAGGATTTTTGGGCGTAATTTTCGCGTGACGTCATCTTGGTGCAATTGCGAGAGAGAAATGCCAAAACGTATAGGAAAATATGTAAAAAATGCGGAAAAATGTGTAAATATCCATATTAAATGGTAAAATTTTGCAGGAATTAATAAATATACGAAGTGTAATTAGGTTGGAACACGTAGCAATGATTTTGGGCATGTACCCCTTTAGGTAAGTACGATTTTGAGCACGTGCCGGATGTTGGAAAAATGCATGTTATATGCAGTGTTGCCACAAAGATTTTTAATTTTTTACCAAACCTCTAAAAAAAATTACCAAACTCCGAAAAAAATTACCAAATTTTTATGAGCATAATATTCTAAACAAATTGGAAATTATTTTTCGACGTACAGTGACGGGCAATACTGTAACATGGTGTAACACTTTTTACTTCAGCCATTTCCAAGTTCTAATGACTTCCATACTTTTGTTGTATATTCTTGTTGGTACATCCCTACTCCCTCTCTCATTATGATTTGAAGTGAATACAACAACAATAAAAAACCAGCAGACAAAAATGTAAATTAAGGCAGATGTTACAGTTTTGCACTCATATATTTTTAAGAACTTTTAAACAATTTTCACGAAAAAAAAGAACTACTAACACAATGTTCAGTACTCTTTTGCTTGTTTCAGTTCCTGGATGCGATTTGGCATGCCTTATTTGTATATTTGTAAAAATTTTGGAGGTATATCCTTAGTTTGCTTTCACAGGTCATGTACTCGATTTTACGGAATTTGATACCTTTAAGCTGTGCTTTTAGTTGATTTCGCAAATTCTCGATGAGATTCATGCCCGCGGATTGTGGAGGTCATTTCAAATAAGCAAATTTTTGCTTTTGTATCCAGGCTTTGTGAACATGTGCAGTGTGTTTTGAGTGATTTTTCAGCAGAAACTCTCATTTTTTCGACTACATCTTGCAAATTTTGTTGAAATATGAACAGATTCTGTTCCTTACGCATAATACGTATTAACGGACACACAAAATTTTTTAAATACAACCCCAAACTATTATTGACCGACCACTGTTATTCACAGTTTGCCTTACATGCTGCGCATGGGCTTAATCTGGGTCTTTGATCCAATACCATGCCCGGCCATCTGATTGAAAGCGATTTATTTAGTCTTGTCAGACCATATAACCTTTAATTGAAACTTAAAAATATGATTTTTATTGCATTCTGAACGGCCTAACATATCCCAATAGGCAACGGTTCGGTTTTCGTGCGATACAGGGAAATGCTGCCACACTCGCACATGTATTTTGATCAAATTTGCTTTTTTCTTCTTTATGATGCCTTTGCACTCAATTTGGCAATTCTTCGCCTCGCTGTCTATTCATTTGCATTAAAGTTTAATACCTTAAGCGCTTCTGTAATAGTGACTGCATCGCTACTTGCTGCTAAGTTCACAAGATATCGTACCGTAATATTTTTTGACAGACTTCCTTTGTCCTTGGGAACACTTTAGGCTATATTTTTTCTCAGTCTTAACATTTTCAAGTAGCAAATTCCAAAATTTTTTGCCACTTTTCGTGCGGTCCCGCCTTGCCGCAGTAAATCTATTATTTACATTTATGGTTCCTGATTAACTATGTTATTTACTGGTGATCACTTCTTCAATAAATTACAATATAGAAAAAAGTCATATGACTTTCAACTAAGTAAGAGATAACTGTCAAATGCAAAACTGAGAGTGAGTGCAAAACTGTAACATCTGCCTTAATTTACATTTTTGTCTGCTGGTTTTTTCGTTTTTGTTGTATTGACTTCAAATCGTTATGAGAGAGAGAGTAGGGATGTACCAATAAGAATATACAACAAAAGGATGAAAGTCGTTAGAACTTGGAAAGATAGCGATGGCTGAAGTAAAAAGTGTGACACCATGTTACCGTCACTGTATGTAGATAATACACCACGTCTGGGATTGTGGCCAGCTTAGATCTATTTATATTTTTCGACCGAAAAATGAGTTCTTCCCATTCTTTTATGACAAACTCATAAAAATGCATGATGTCGCTGCCGCGTTCAAAAAATTCATATCACCATCGACTGAGCGTTTAGATAACGGAGATGAACAATTTACAGCTGTGGTTGTCCTTTTCAATGTGTTCCGACTATAACAATTCACAAATATTTTTAATGGCCAGTTGTTCAGTGTATTTAACCGGAGCTTCTACCTCCGATTTGTACTAATCAGACATTGAACAATCGGCCCTAAAACATAAAACAAAAAAATCGCTCAGAGATTTACAAACATTTAAAAGGTTTTTAATAGTTCATTTCTACTGCAGTTTATGCCTATTGGAAAAAAGCAGATTACAACTCGAAGGAGGTAGTTGCTGATATTAGGTACAAGCAAATGAAAGGAAAATAATAAAACGAATAAATAAACATTGCAGATCACCTCTTGTTAAAAATATCTAAACTCTTAACTGTAGGTTAGCGTTTGGTGGAAATGGGCTGTAAAATACAGTCTTTTACAAACTTTATTTTACATACCTTAAAACCAAAACATGAAACCAGCAAATGTATCGTTAAACGGTAGATAAAATTTACTTTTACTATTTTATAAGTGGGTCACATTCGTATTTAATCGCAAACTTTTAATTAGTCCCGTGAAATTATTTTCTTTCACCATTGGTTCCGGCAGGTAAAAATGATCCAAAATCCAGATTTGTGGGACTGTAGGGGCTGTGATCGAGCCGCCATATTGGGAAAATGGGTGGTTTCCTGCTATATTGCAAACTCATACTAAAAGTTCTGAGTTGTCAAGGCAAATTGTTACATTAAAGAGCCCTTTCAATTTTTGGCTCTCTTAAGGTGTAGATACATACATATGTAAGTACATAAGCAAACTTTTTTGGTTTGTGCAATTGTCAGAAGGTTCAAAGTTATAAATTTTTATAAGTAATAAGTTACTATTAAAAGCTTAAAAGAAAATATTTACGTTAAAAAAATTACCAAATTGCGAAAAAAATTACCAAATTATCTTAAATTCACAAAAAGTCCACTTTTCATACCGAATTTATTAATAAATTATTGACCGCAAATTACAAAATAAGGCTTTACAACCTAGACCTTTGGCTACAAGTATGTGTAAAATATGTTGGATCGGGTCGCCCATTCGGACACAATAGCCCAAAATTAAAGGGCAAATATTTCACTTCTTTCAAGACGATAGTTAATTTCTCGTTCTATTTCAACAGCTGATCGGTCATAACTTAGCTTTGGGAATTAAAAACACAATGCGAATTTTTTTAACTTTTTTATAAAAATTAAGGAAGTCGTTTTTACAAATACAAAAGTTATGTTACGAAGTTTAAAATTTTTATATAGGTAAATTTTTGGGAAATGTTCAGGTTTAATCAGCAAGTAGTTCTAAAGTTATAACAATATTTTGGTGACACCTACGAGCGGGCGCTCGCCTCTAGATGACAAATATTTTTACACAGCACTTGTACAAGTAATTTTGGAAGTAATATTAAGAGAAATGTTGAAGTGCATGAATTTATCAGTGTTATAGAACTTATAACAGCTATTTCCCTGTAGTCAAACGTACTAGTTGTAAGCTACCTCACAACTAGTATGAACCGCATTCCCAACTAGTCAGCCAGCTATCTTTTTTCCATGCAATCAACTGGTATTTTTAACATGGGGATGTCCTACGAGATGGCAATTGTCAGATTTCGCACAGAACTATACCAGTCTCATACTAGTTCAAAATAGACAGAAAAAGACTAGTCCAATTATGGACCGAAACCACTACTTTGGGAGTAAAAAAAATAAAATGAATTCATGAATATACAATAAAAAACATTTGATTAAGTACACTTTAATATATTTGTTTCATAGCCCAGCCAAATAAATAAAAACATATTTGCTTTAGTTGGAAAAGCCACAGCTGAAAACCAAACTTCATTATCATCAACATTATTACCAAAAAGTACACACACAGCTTCTCTCCTCGTCACTCGCACAACAACTCCTCTTTTTCCAAGCAGGGTTGCAACTTACCCTGCCTGGGCCCATTCACACTTCGTATGGATGCCAGTTCATACGGAACACTGCCCCGTTGAACTTGCTCAATTGGTCTAACATGATTATGCCCTTGTCTCAACTGGTAAGACACAGATCTTCTGCACAGGTCTAACTAGCTCACTCGTCGCGGTTCGTATTACTACGTTACGCACCAATCCATCTTTGCTCGTTATCAACTTACAAACTCTTCCAAGAGCCCATGCAGATGGTGGAAAGTTCTCGCTTTTAATTATGACCAGCTAACCAATCTTCAGGCTCTCTCGCTCCTTCGGCCTTTTCTTCCTTTCAAACAAAGTTGTCAGGTATTCATTTCGCCAGCGCTTCCATAGGTGATCTAACATGCTCTGCCTCTCTTTCCACAACTTTCGCCCCTTGCTTCCTGGCGAAGCGATTTAGAATGGAGGAGGAAATGCCTCGGTGTTAATGCCCGCATATCCAGAGGATCATCTGTTAAGGGATGCAGTGGACGAGAATTTAGAATCGCCTCTATTTATGACAGAATGGTTTGAAATTGCTCATGCTCCAAGCACTTCTGGCCTACTACACGGGTCAGATGGTACTTCATAGCAGCTTCATAAATACCACCTTGGGTCATAAAATGCCACTCAGTCCCTTTTAATATTAGCTCATTAAACACATCACTTGCTCTCCAACAATCATATGCTCTCATTATATCCTTTGCTGCGCCTACGAAGGATGCTCCACTATACATCCGTACGCATCGACCACGTCTAGCAATGAATCTCTCATAGCAGGCTATAAATACTCTAGCACTCAGATCATATTAATATGCACAGCTCTTGTTTTCACGCACACGAATATAACAACCCAGCTCTTCCTCCTCAATACACATGGCTCATTTCTGTCCAACTGTCTAATCTCAAAGGGTCCCGCATAGTCTACCACTGTGTGCAGAAATCACGATCTGCTGGTAAATCAGACATCAACTGTTCACTTAGCTTTTTAGCGTATGTAGCACATGTAACGCATTGATCCGTGAACCTGCGTAGCTCATTCCGCAATCGCGGTATCCAAAGGCGCTGTCTATTATGCTGCATCATAACTTGAATACCTCCATGCTTTGTAGCCTGATGCGCTTTGCTCAAAATTAATTTGCTCAAACTGGTGTCAAATGGAATGATAACCGGATGCTTCATTTCGTAATCGCACTCTGCCCTTCCGATTCTACCTCCCACACGCAGAAGCCCCTTCTCTCCAGCATTGGCTTTAGCGATTCAATCTTGCTCCCGTCAGGTAAGGATGGTTTCTTCCGCAATGCACGTATATCATTTGAGTACGCCAGATCTTGTGCTTCTTTTAGAATTAGCTCCAATGCCCTAGCTCTTTCCTCTGCACTAGGCACTGGAATATTAAAGCTTTTACGGTCTGATTTCCGGCAAGAATGATAGAATACAAGATTGCGCCGTCCTGGGCGTTGACATTTGTGTACCACAAGTAAACAAAGAATAGAGCGAAAAGAAGAACGAGTTGAAACAGCCAAATCAGTTCACTTTACTGCGAAAAACGTGTTTTAATTTTGCTAAATGCGAAAATATTGCATTTTTCACCTAATCTATTAGAGAACAGTGAACATTGTAGTGCACTCCATTGCTTTGCAATTGAAGCTGCTTCAGCAAACGTTTTACTGCACTCCATTGCTCTGCAATTAAGGCTGCTGCAGAAAACTGCAGCAGCATCTCTGCGGGACTGATTAGTTAACTTGCTAATGGAGGCTGCGTGGAGCAGAAACAAAATCATTGTGAGGAAATGCTGTTAATATAATAATAGAGAAACATTTCGGGAACGGCGATTCGTCCCAGCGCTACTCTTGCATCTACGCTTCTTGCGTCTTGACGGTTGTCGCAATTTAACACACAGCACTTAATTGTATTAGTTTTTACACAGTCACAGATGTTACAGTTTTGCACTCATATATTTTTAAGAACTTTTAAACAATTTTCACGAAAAAAAGAACTACTAACACAATGTTCAGTACTCTTTTGCTTGTTTCAGTTCCTGGATGCGATTTGGCATACCTTATTTGTATATTTGTAAAAATTTTGGAGGTATATCCTTAGTTTGCTTTCACAGCTCATGTACTCGATTTTACGGACTTTGATACCTTTAAGCTGTGCTTTTAGTTGATTTCGCAAATTCTCGATGAGATTCATGCCCGCGGATTGTGGAGGTCATTTCAAATTAGCAAATTTTTGCTTTTGTATTCAGGCTTTGTGAACATGTGCAGTGTGTTTTGAGTGATTTTTTAGCAGAAACTCTCATTTTTTCGACTACATCTTGCAAATTTTGTTGAAATATGAACAGATTCTGTTCCTTACGCATAATACGTACTAAAGGTCTGCAAATATACCAGCAGAAATACTCTTCACATGTGTACATGAGTAAATGGAACATAAATTTTAGAGTACTAAAAAAGATGGGAAGAAAAAAAGAGAACATCATAAATTTGAATAACTGAGCAATGTTACTCAACAGTGCTCTGCTACATAAAACACTGTTTCGCTTTTCCAAAACACTTGAGTATGTTGATTAAATTCAGCAGTATTTGAAAACTTCATAGGAAGTATACGAATACTTATGAAAATTTTTCTTTCAAAATGTTATCATTTAACATAATGTTAAGAAAATTCATAAATTTTATTTTCATTGTCGAATTTGATTCGTTGAAAAAAGGGGGCTTATTTTATTGTTTCGCGCAATTAGGGTTTAGCTAACATTTTGCATTGTGTATTATTTGAACTCTCGTTCGTGTGATCCGCAGAAAATTTATCTTAAAGAAGTGAGTAAAATATAAAAGAAAAATGATTTAATTATAAACAAATATTGATAAAAATTACACAGGTTTACAAAAAAAGTGTATGCATATTAAACCAAACCCTATGTTATTCGACAGGCTAAATGCGAATCCGAGGTCCGTTAGCCTCTATCACGTGAGGTTCGTGGTCAGTTGAACGTCAAGCAGGGATAAATGCATTGAATAAACCTGAAAATTCATATATGTGGGGTTTTAGAACTCAGAGGTCCGTTAACCTCCATAGTGTCCGGTTTTCCAATAACGTAATTTTCCCTTCGAAAGTTTGGGTTTGTCTTCATATATCACTCAACCGAATTCCAAAGCTCTACCGCAAATACGCACGCGCCTTTGATATGCCGAATTTTTTATTGGTCTATGACCATCCTTGGAAGGTTTCCAGTAGATATGTACATCGCAATTTGGCTATGATCGGTGAAGCAGTTTGGTAAAAAATAACGTTTCTTCTTTAACAGGTCATCCGCAGATAACCCATATGGAATGCTTATTCATCCCATAATTTAAAACGCTCCTTCGAGGTGTTGCTGTGGGAGTCCCTTTTGTCTCTCGCTCGGTATTGGGCTAGCTTGGTATTAGCCTTGATAATTCCCTACATTGTTTTTCCATGTCTGTTAACATTATGTAGTATTTGTTAAACGAAAACTTCCAAAAATACTCAAAAAATACTTGTGAAGGAACATATTTTTTGTGGAAGTTTAACACCATAGTACTGCTTGTTTATGTTTTTATTTTTTTCGGAACATATTTTGTTTGAGTACTTTTTTCATGTATACAGTGCTCAAAATTTTCACTTCTCTTCCTTCCATGCCCTCTTTGTTAAAGTATGAGTAGTTTACATATTTGAAAAAAACTTCACAGTGAAGCAAACTGAATTCCGATGCAGACCTTTAATACGTATTAACGGACACACAAAATTTTTTAAATACAACCCCAAACTATTATTGACCGACCACTGTTATTCACAGTTTGCCTTACATGCTGCGCATGGGCTTAATCTGGGTCTTTGATCCAATACCATGCCCGGCCATCTGATTGAAAGCGATTTATTTAGTCTTGTCAGACCATATAACCTTTAATTGAAACTTAAAAATATGATTTTTATTGCATTCTGAACGGCCTAACATATCCCAATAGGCAACGGTTCGGTTTTCGTGCGATACAGGGAAATGCTGCCACACTCGCACATGTATTTTGATCAAATTTGCTTTTTTCTTCTTTATGATGCCTTTGCACTCAATTTGGCAATTCTTCGCCTCGCTGTCTATTCATTTGCATTAAAGTTTAATACCTTAAGCGCTTCTGTAATAGTGACTGCATCGCTACTTGCTGCTAAGTTCACAAGATATCGTACCGTAATATTTTTTGACAGACTTCCTTTGTCCTTGGGAACACTTTAGGCTATATTTTTTCTCAGTCTTAACATTTTCAAGTAGCAAATTCCAAAATTTTTTGCCACTTTTCGTGCGGTCCCGCCTTGCCGCAGTAAATCTATTATTTACATTTATGGTTCCTGATTAACTATGTTATTTACTGGTGATCACTTCTTCAATAAATTACAATATAGAAAAAAGTCATATGACTTTCAACTAAGTAAGAGATAACTGTCAAATGCAAAACTGAGAGTGAGTGCAAAACTGTAACATCTGCCTTAATTTACATTTTTGTCTGCTGGTTTTTTCGTTTTTGTTGTATTGACTTCAAATCGTTATGAGAGAGAGAGTAGGGATGTACCAACAAGAATATACAACAAAAGTATGAAAGTCGTTAGAACTTGGAAAGATAGCGATGGCTGAAGTAAAAAGTGTGACACCATGTTACCGTCACTGTATGTAGATAATACACCACGTCTGGGATTGTGGCCAGCTTAGATCTATTTATATTTTTCGACCGAAAAATGAGTTCTTCCCATTCTTTTATGACAAACTCATAAAAATGCATGATGTCGCTGCCGCGTTCAAAAAATTCATATCACCATCGACTGAGCGTTTAGATAACGGAGATGAACAATTTACAGCTGTGGTTGTCCTTTTCAATGTGTTCCGACTATAACAATTCACAAATATTTTTAATGGCCAGTTGTTCAGTGTATTTAACCGGAGCTTCTACCTCCGATTTGTACTAATCAGACATTGAACAATCGGCCCTAAAACATAAAACAAAAAAATCGCTCAGAGATTTACAAACATTTAAAAGGTTTTTAATAGTTCATTTCTACTGCAGTTTATGCCTATTGGAAAAAAGCAGATTACAACTCGAAGGAGGTAGTTGCTGATATTAGGTACAAGCAAATGAAAGGAAAATAATAAAACGAATAAATAAACATTGCAGATCACCTCTTGTTAAAAATATCTAAACTCTTAACTGTAGGTTAGCGTTTGGTGGAAATGGGCTGTAAAATACAGTCTTTTACAAACTTTATTTTACATACCTTAAAACCAAAACATGAAACCAGCAAATGTATCGTTAAACGGTAGATAAAATTTACTTTTACTATTTTATAAGTGGGTCACATTCGTATTTAATCGCAAACTTTAAATTAGTCCCGTGAAATTATTTTCTTTCACCATTGGTTCCGGCAGGTAAAAATGATCCAAAATCCAGATTTGTGGGACTGTAGGGGCTGTGATCGAGCCGCCATATTGGGAAAATGGGTGGTTTCCTGCTATATTGCAAACTCATACTAAAAGTTCTGAGTTGTCAAGGCAAATTGTTACATTAAAGAGCCCTTTCAATTTTTGGCTCTCTTAAGGTGTAGATACATACATATGTAAGTACATAAGCAAACTTTTTTGGTTTGTGCAATTGTCAGAAGGTTCAAAGTTATAAATTTTTATAAGTAATAAGTTACTATTAAAAGCTTAAAAGAAAATATTTACGTTAAAAAAATTACCAAATTGCGAAAAAAATTACCAAATTACCTTACTCCTTCTAAAAAGAAAAAAATTACCAGTTTTGGTAAAAAATTACCAAAGCGGCAACGCTGGTTATATGTACACAAAAGAGAGAAGATATGTACACAAAAAAACCTACTTATATCGCACGCTTGCCTTTTGTTGTCACTTTTACAAATTCCACTACGGATTTTATTTTGCCTTGTATTGTCTCAATAATTGTGTGTAAGTACGCAGAAATATTAACGCACAAATAGTTAAATTAAAAATGATTAGTTATTTGCCCACTGTTTTTGGGTTAGTTCGCGGAGGGGGAAGGGGCGTGGGTCCGGATATCTAACCCACTAGAAAGAAAGCCCACGCTTTGTAAAAAGTCACACCTGGTCCCTCGAAACCTTCCACATACCCCTGGAGAACCATTGGAAAATGGCTTAAAATTACCATTTTGACACCGGAAATGTAAACTCGATAAACAGTATTTTTGTGCAGAAGACCTTTCCATTGGGAAAGGTATTCAGCATTTATTGTGCGTATAACTCCGGCTACACCATCCACAATATATTTTCGTAGAACTCACTCTAAAATTCACAAAAAGTCCACTTTTCATACCGAATTTATTAATAAATTATTGACCGCAAATTACAAAATAAGGCTTTACAACCTAGACCTTTGGCTACAAGTATGTGTAAAATATGTTGGATCGGGTCGCCCATTCGGACACAATAGCCCAAAATTATAGGGCAAATATTTGGTTATTTCACACTTTTTTACCAATGCACTCACTTCTTTCAAGACGATAGGTAATTTCTCGTTCTATTTCAACAGCTGATCGGTCATAGCTTTGGGAATTAAAAACAAAATGCGAATTTTTTAACTTTTTTATAAAAATTAAGGAAGTCGTTTTACAAATACAAAAGTTATGTTACGAAGTTTAAAATTTTTATAAAGGTAAATTTTTGGGAAATGTTCAGGTTTAATCAGCAAGTAGTTCTAAAGTTATAACAATATTTTGGTGACACCTACGAGCGGGCGCTCGCCTCTAGATGACAAATATTTTTACACAGCACTTGTACAAGTAATTTTGGAAGTAATATTAAGAGAAATGTTGAAGTGCATGAATTTATCAGTGTTATAGAACTTATAACAGCTCTTTCCCTGTAGTCAAACGTACTAGTTGTAAGCTACCTCACAACTAGTATGAACCGCATTCCCAACTAGTCAGCCAACTATCTTTTTTCCATGCAATCAACTGGTATTTTTAACATGGGGATGTCCTACGAGATGGCAATTATCAGATTTCGCACAGAACTATACCAGTCTCATACTAGTTCAAAATAGACAGAAAAAGACTAGCCCAATTATGGAGCGAAACCACTACTTTGGGAGTTAAAAAAATAAAATGAATTCATGAATATACAATAAAAAACATTTGATTAAGTACACTTTAATATATTTGTTTCATAGCCCGGCCAAATAAATAAAAACATATTTGCTTTAGTTGGAAAAGCCACAGCTGAAAAACCAACCTTTATTATCATCAACATTATTACCAAAAAGTACACACACAGCTTCTCTCCTCGTCACTCGCACAACAACTCCTCTTTTTCCAAGCAGGGTTGCAACTTACCCTGCCTGGGCCCATTCACACTTCGTATGGATGCCAGTTCATACGGAACACTGCCCCGTTGAACTTGCTCAATTGGTCTAACATGATTATGCCCTTGTCTCAACTGGTAAGACACAGATCTTCTGCACAGGTCTAACTAGCTCACTCGTCGCGGTTCGTATTACTACGTTACGCACCAATCCATCTTTGCTCGTTATCAACTTACAAACTCTTCCAAGAGCCCAAGCAGATGGTGGAAAGTTCTCGCTTTTAATTATGACCAGCTAACCAATCTTCAGGCTCTCTCGCTCCTTCGGCCATTTCTTCCTTTCAAACCAAGTTGTCAGGTATTCATTTCGCCAGCGCTTCCATAGGTGATCTAACATGCTCTGCCTCTCTTGCCACAACTTTCGCCCCTTGCTTCCTGGCTGCGAAGCGATTTAGAATGGAGGAGGAAATGCCTCGGTGTTAATGCCGGCATATCCAGAGGATCATCTGTTAAGGGATGCGGTGGACGAGAATTTAGAATCGCCTCTATTTATGTCAGAATGGTTTGAAATTGCTCATGCTCCAAGCACTTCTGGCCTACTACACGGGTCAGATGGTACTTCATAGCAGCTTCATAAATACCACCTTGGGTCATAAAATACCACTCAGTCCCTTTTAATATTAGCTCATTAAACATATCACTTGCTCTCCAACAATCATATGCTCTCATTATATCCTTTGCTGCG
>NW_016161097.1:0-13603 GCF_001687245.7 Rhagoletis zephyria
AGGACTTGCTAACGGCCCAAGTCTTCGCGTTAATACGTATGTGTATACAAACGTGCGCATGTATAGTTATAATACACACGCATGCGTACACAAATACGTATTTGAGTGAGTTAGAGAAAATGGCATTAGGGTGGAGCTTTTTGAAATATTTAGGCTGAAGGCCTAAACAGTTGTCCTTGTAAATAATTTCCCACGCTGGAAATGCAAACATCGTTTCTAAAACTTTGTTTAATTTTTTCACGAATTTTTGTGAGTGTGGTAGTGGCATCCTCCTCAATCCATTGGACCATTACTGCAACTTCGTTGTCCGACAGCACTCTTTCTTTTGTACCGCCTCGCCTTAGTGCTTGAGGAGTGCCAGAAGATACCCATACGTAAGCCGTTTTATATTTTACATTTAAAGACTCCGCCAGCTGCATCCAATCAAGGCCTTTATTGGCTGCCTCCACAATTCGCTTCCTGTCTTCAGCAGAGTATTTTATGTTGGCACGTCGCTCAACTGATTCGGCCACTGAAATAAATTGAATCATTTTCATTAATGCAATAATTTTTTAAATAAAATAATTGCTTTGCATTGCCTACCCGTTATATCGCTTCGACAAAGTGGACAATTTGTTGTGGTTGGTACGTTTTTCAGTCGGCATGAAATAAGTGTCTGCATGGCTGTAACCTTTTCAATGCTCGACGCTTCATAGAGATGAGGCAAAATACGCAGTTATCCTGAACTTGTATTGTTATAGTTTACACGTGAGTATTTAAAATACTCGTAATATTTATTTTACATATTACATTTTTTTTAGATGTTACTCGGTTATGTTAAATTACATACAGTAGATATTTTCTACAGTGGATTTGATATTTTCGAAAGTACATTCGACACTTTCTAAAGTTTATCTGATTTTTTCTAAAGTACATTTGGTGTTTTCAAAAGTACATGTGTTGCTTTCTGAAGTACACTTGACTAACCTAAAATATATTTTGCTACTTTCATAAAAAAACATTTGATAATTCTAAAGTATTTTTGACATCTTCTAAAGAACATTTGACTATGCTAAAGTCCATATGATATATTTTAAAATCGAATAGACCCTTTCTAAAATCGAATTGATGCTTTCTAAAATGAAATTGATATTTTCGAAAGTATTGTTGGAAAAGGTGTAGTGTAACGGGGGGCTTGAAATTCATTAAATTTCTCGGCTTTGAAAAGCTCAATAATTTGCTTAATTTAAACTAATTTTCGTTCTTTAAAATTTTTATTTTTTTTTAGTTTATTAAAAAAGATACGTTGGCGATCCTCTTGCGTCGTTTTCGACGCATATGGGACTACTTTTTATTCAGAATTTTAAAACTATTTTTTTGTATGCAGTTTTATAGTTCATTCAATTTTAGTGCAATAAAGTGCAAGTTTCAAGTGGCTAAAATACCGTTAATTTTGGGCAATTTTTTTTGGTACATAACATGCATGCACAAAAGTCCACAATCGAAACATGTGCGTTAAGTATATAGAAAGAAAGTAAAAAAGAAACTCTTCACCAGTGTTGTCAGAACTTTAGCTAAAAACGGCTTATATGTTTCAACTAGAATTAACTTTTTTTAATACATAAATTACAATTAGAAAGACTAGTAAATCCATTAAATTTTTTTTGCTAACAAAGATTATTCCTAGCTAAGCTGTACACCACTTTATTTTTGTTTAACAAAGGAAATGTTCATGTTTGTATTACTTAAATATAAAAACAGAGATAAATTACAAACTTATGGCATTTTCTTTTCTAATAAACAATTTTGCCTTCTTATAAATATTGTAACATTTGCAGTAGGTTGCTCTTTGTCCCGCAAAATGACAATATTAGCAAAAAGTATGGCACTTTTGCTTAGGCGGAGGGCAATATATTGAGAAATGAACACCTAAAGTTGTGAAAGGGCTGAGGAAAACAGAGCAACATTATTTCGAGTAAAGAAACCGCCATGATACAAACACAGAATGTAGTTTAATATATGAACATTCGTTGTTGTTGCCGAACTTTTAACAAGTTTATGACATTTAACTAAAATCATGCCACCAGATTCACTAGTAGACAAAATTTTGATTCTTGTAAAAGTAAAAAAAAAAAATTAGTTAGTGAAGTTGGATGAAAATATTAAAAGTGTTGCGCGTTTCCAAACTGTCAGAATTCGGTACACCTGAGTAAAGATTCGAAAATAAAGTTCTTTGCTTTTCGGGTACATAATACGTGCAGTTCGACGACAAATTGCTGACGCAAAATATTTTTTAACCTCTAAAAGATGTACCGTTATCCATGGAACAGGAAGGAGGTCAAGTTAAAATGATGGCCTGCAACTTGTAACAGTACCAATTTTTGGATTCTCGAAATTTTCTGATAAAGATGTGGTGCTGCTAAAAACTATTTATACATAAATATAAGCACGAAATTAAGTATTTGTGATAAGAATTATCCACATAAGATGAAAACTACTGCACTTTCATTTTATAAAATTTTTGTTTATAGAAAAATGCATAATTAAGACAGTTTGGGTACGGTTCGGTTATTTGTACAATAATTTTGGGTTATCGTGTCCAAACACGTGACCCGAATAAATAAAAATTTTACATATAGATACGTCTAGCAAAGGGATTAAGCTTTAATTTAAAATAAAGATTTCGGTTTGAAATATGCACATTTATTGTAAATTTGGAGGTGGATTTTGCGCAAAAATACTGTGGATGGCGTAACCGGAGTTGGACTGATGAGGTTATTTCTTCTAGTGCGGCTGAAGGCCACCAACTCGGAAATAACAATGATAACAAAAATAAAGTATATTTGCACCATGATGCAATTCTTCACAGGTAGTTTTGCTCCACATCGAAATTTGTGCTCTTTTATTTTCTAAGTGTTGCGCGTAAATTCACACTTAAATTTAAGACATTCTTAACAAAAATTGAAGCAAGTTTCGCCTATTTTTCTTTAGTTTATTTAATGTTTATTATTTTTTACGAATATGTAGCTCATTACTTAACAAAAACCATATACTACATCCAGATTTTAGACTTTGTGTAAAAATTATGAAAATTCTGCAAAATTTCAGCAAAATTTGTAATTTTCTAATCAGCTAAAATGGCGCGTCCTAGTTTATATGTAATTGGGTCACTCGCTTAAAACAAAAAAAACATTGAAATCGGCTCACTATCTGAAGACTTTTCGGGTTAGAAAAAATTGTTTTTCAATTTTATATAACACAGCCCGACAGAAAAAAAAATTTCTCAGGGATAAGACCAGCCATTTCTAATAGATTTTGGATCACTAAATTTGTAAAAATAAAAACTTGTATATTTGAATTTTAATAAAATAAGGCGAATAGCAAACAGCAAAATCGGCTAAAACCGGCTAATTTTTTTTGCAAAACGGCTAACAAATCGGCTGCCGGCTAAACCGAATTTTCTCCGGCTGTTTGCTATCGTAACCGGCTAAATCTAGCCGGAAAACGGCTAAAATGGCAACACTGCTCTTCACGTTAAATAAATTAAAAGCAACATTTTTGTTAGATTCCAGCGTGCATGATTTCACTCTATGTACTGAAAACAGTTAGTAGTCCCATATGCGTCGAAATCGACGCATGAGGGTCGACAATGCAAGTTTTTTTAGAGCATATGAAGGTTAAAAGAGAAAAACTTGGCAGCACTGCACAGTTTTCGACTACATATTTCCGTCGTTTCGTTATTTCAGCATGACAGTAGACAACGCCGATGTTGTCGACTCGTACAATTTAGCCTAATTTACGACTTACGCAATGAGGCTGCATACCTTCAGGATAATAATAAATAACACAAATAACTTATAACAAACAATTTTACGTATACTTTTAAAACATATTTGTATTAATACATTTTTCAATAGGACTGCGCCATTAATAAATTCATTATAACTCATATTGATTGATTAAAAATAAAGTACAAAGCTACTATAATAAATAAATAGAAATAAAAATAGCTAATATAAAAAATAGAAACTCAAATCCCTTATAAAATTGTATATATTACACGGTGCGACAGTCAATTTTACACAAAAAAATCAATGTACTCGCGAAGCCATGCACCAAACATAGTAATACCGCGTTTTTGGTTTTTCCCTCTGACCCCAGGATTCTTTTTAAAAGGACTTTGAAACCTGAAAAATATGATTGATTCAAAAATTCTTTAAAAAAATTCTATGCAATGCAGTAAAACGGTATGGGTGCCAAATTAAAGAGATAATTCTGTCCAATAAAAATGTAATAAATTTTTTGGTGCATAAGGGCGAAAAGGTATTGAAAATTTCCTTTTAAAACTTTATCCTTGAATACCCATGAAATTGTGCAATATTTATTTTCGAAAAAATTATAAGTTGGTCAGAATTCGTGAAATCAGCACAAAAAAATTATGTCTTAATTTTTTGGCGCAATGTAGAACGATTCAGGTTGGCCTTAACAATTATTCGCCAAACTTAGATTTTTTTTCCTGTTCTTTTACCGAAGTTATTGTCAAGTGAAATGTTCGATAACTTTTTAAACAAAAACGTGTAATTCTTTAAGCGTTGAACCAATTGTAATGAAACTCTGGGATATTAGAGGGAACAAATCTTATTTTAGAGAGAATCGATCTTAAATTTTTGGAAAAATAATTTTTTCATAATTTTTAATACAATTATTTATAAGCAATAAATTTCTTTTCTGTTTTGCGCCTCATAAAAATCTCAAAAAATGTAATTTAACAACAAAACTTTGAGGTATTCAACACGTTTATTTTAAAAATTATAATCCAAATAATGTTGATATACGGCTACTTTTCCCGTAATATAATAAAAATTAAAATCAGCGCATGAATTTGCCGTCAAATGACATTTGTTTTAATGGAAGCGGTCGTTTTGTATTGTAGAAGCCCTCGAAAACAAAATAAATCAAAGTAACTGTATCCTTTTTCAAAAGTATAGTCGTGGTAAGTTTTTTATTTAAAATTTTGTACAGCGGATATCAATTCCATAGTTAAAAAAAAAGTTACAATATTTCATGGACAACGAAGGTTTCCGAATAAGAAGATTCTCTACATTCAATGTTCTTAAAATCAATAAGCTTAAAAAATTAAAGTGACGCGTTCCTTTTATTGTCTTAGCTTTTTTAAAACGTTTTTGCAGTTTTCTTTCTTGTTTCTCGTGTTCGAAACTAGAACACAATATTATCGAAATATTGGTTTGCCCACAGAAACAGTTGATAAGGTGTAGTTATTTGGTTACTAAGAGGTTTTTGTAGGCTTACACGAGATGCCAATCTTTACATGGTGCCTCCAGCTCCATCACAGGCGCCTTTTCCGTGAGAGTTTGAAAAAAATGCCATTCGGTGTCAACATGGAAATCTGCTTTATAGTGTAATAAATTTGCAAAATTGAACTTGTTTTTGTATTGAGCTGCACATCCGTCAGAAAAAAAGGTCTCTTCACGTTTTCGCTCCCAAAAATATAATTTTCGTGTTGAATAGGTGAACTGCGACGGTGTTATGAATATTCGTTTCTGATTTCACGACGAAACATTCGTTTACAATGGTCATTTCATTTTTGTAATATATAACATAAGGATGCAGTGATCATTTGACCAAGGATACGATGGAACTGCATCCGGTATCTTAAACTATAGTTTTCGGCAAAGTCGAGGGTAACTAGAAACTCTCCATCTTGTAAATTTTCCTTCAAATATAACACATATTGGGCCTGAGACTTACACCCCTATTCTGCAATTCTTTCGTATTCGGATTTAGCTCCGAATCGTAGAAATAGTATGGTGCAATCCGAATCGTATTTTCGAACTTTCGAAACTCGTAACAATGCCATTCCTAAAAACGAACGAGTAAGCTTTTTTGCGTTATTTTGTACGAAAACAATTCTGTGTCGGAGGCGAGATAAAAGATGTAAATCGATTTGTGCTTTCAGGAAATATAAGTGGTGTTCATTTAAACAGATAAATATGCCTTTTGCATATACGTATATTTTTATCCACTGATTTATATAAACGAGCAAAAAAGAATCTTTCCCTTTTCGAGAAACTTGGGTCCGGTTTAGTTATTTGTACAATGATTTTCGGTTGTTGTTTCCAAACGCATAACCCGAATCCAAAAGCTTTTGCATCACGTGTAATCAAAGGATTAAAGTTTTATTTAAAATAAATGTTTCAAATTTCCGACCCCTAGCTTATTAATAAATTCGGTTTGCACTACGCACTTTTTTGCAAATTTCGACGTGGGTTCTGCGCAAAAATACTGTGGATGGCGTAGCCGGAGTGATATGCACAAGAAGTGTTGTATATCTTTGACATGCGGATGCCCCTCTTCTCCGGCAACACAGAAAGGAGAATTCTACTTAGTAAGGGTTATAATCCCTAAGCGCGGCCGAAGGCAGAAGAAAGTGCACCAGGTGGTGGACATAACAAAGTGCATGTTTTCAATGGCTTGAAAGAAGCTGTTATTGCTTTAACTGGATTGAGAAGCAGTTCTTCAGGCATAGGAGGAGTTCTGGCTTGTGGTTCAACAATTGAACCAGAAGCTGACATAGATGCGTCCATGGTTACTATGCCCGACAGCTCCGCATATCTTTGTGAAATCATTCCCATAGCCCGCTCTTACTCCGCTGCTATAATCGTAAATGCAATAGAAACCATAATTTCCTTCAAAATATGTAAAAACAAACAATTTTACTATAAATCAGCACTTCCTAAGTGTTTTTATAATTCCCTTCCACTTCGTTCTCCTTCATTCAGCTATCTTCGAAGAACAACTGATAGTTGGCAATGCTGCACATGTTTCCGCAAGGGTTGCAGCATGTGGATTTTTCATTTTTCGTAGCGTAGCTACGAATTACGAAAATTACGCTTAGCCTTGAAACAAGAGGACAGATTTTTGGACAGCAATGAAATTCCGGGACATTGATCACAAGCTAACAAATTGGAACGATCATTTGGATAGGGACAGATAATTTTTTTGGTTAAGTCACTTATCGAATATGTTTGACCTGATCCTTGTAAGGCAAGATTTAATCCATGAATTTAAAATTTCATGTTTTGGTGCGTTTTGCAAACACATAAATACATTGTGATCACCTTTACACCCAACAACTACGCAAGAAGCTGGTCTCGAAGCTTTGTGAATTTAGAAAGACTTATCCTTACATCCGGATATTTCAACGAACAATTTTCATGAAGCTCTCTCAAATTACAGATCAACAGCCCTTTTTGAACACTATTCTTATTTCCATTGATTAAAACTGAAATACAGTCTTTCTTTCCGGGCATAACACGGCTGTTTTCATCCATTTCATAAAATTGTTGAACCTTCTCACCAACGGAATTCGCTAAAACTCGACCAATTTTTTTATCAGGAAATGCAAATATCCTGATTTTTTTCGCACTTTAAGTGCAGTTTCAGCCATATAACGGGTGACGTCTAATAATTTACGAATCTTTGCAGCATTCCAATCTATCGGCACTAGTTAATAATTTGATTTTTTTTTTCGTGTCCCCTTCCTTTGACAAAGCGACTTTAACGCTTGCTGCTGTAGCAACATCTTTTTCAAAGTTAGACGAGGAATAAACATGAAATAGAAAACAAAAGAATAAGCTGGGCTCACATTATGCTGTTCAAGTTGTAAATTTTGAGCAAAGGATTTTGAAAGTTGAGCTCTCTTAATTGAGACGTTCTAAATTCAATGGTATACCCCAGATTGGCTCCGGTTCTCGAGATAACGGTACTTGAAAATTTGATTAAATGTTTAAATATTTTATAAATAACTCCCTCAGTTTTGAAGTTATTTTAGTAAAATTTTGCACATAACGGGTTTTTAATATTACTTTAATTATTCCTTAAAATTATCGAGATGGGTTCACTTTAACATATAGCTCCAATACAACTGATTACTTAGATATGTGTTTTTGCGATATAACATTAACTTCATATCTGAATAATAAATTGTATGCGTGCTATATGTTAAAGTGAACCTAAACTAAATGTTTACCTAGTGGAGGAGTTATAACGCAAAACAACGTCTCTGAGCAATCAGTTGTATGGGAGCTAGATGTTAGAGTGAACCGATTTCGATGAATTAAGAGAAATATTAACATACAAGTGTGTGCAAAAATTGTATTAAAATATCTTCAAAACTGAGGGAGTTTTTTTTATATAATAGTTAAAATTTAAGCAAAGTATCAAGTACCGCTATCTCCAAAAGTCGAGCCAATCGGGCAAAACTGCGGACGCCATTGCATTAAGAAGGCTCCTATTAAGTAAGAGCAACTATCAGAACCTTTATCGAAAAAAATTTCATTTGATACTACGCTCGAAATATTCTGACTACAAGAAGGAGCATAATTAAAAGTACTAAATCAGGGTTTTCACACACTTCTAGACAAAATGTTTTTGAAGCATTTAACAGGTATATTTAACGTTATAAGGACTAGTAGTTATAAAAATATTTAGATCGTTTCGTCGTATTTTCCAAATGTGCCTTCAATTAAGATTTTTTTGGAATAAAAATTACGCTCAAGATCGCAGAATATTTTATCTTTAAAAGTTGGTTTGTTCTGAAAGCACACCTCTTGCTAAGGTATCAAATTATTCGTAATTGCTTGTAGAATACAATACATCCTTTAAAAGTTCTTAAAGTTAAATGCTTCAAAAACTATACGCGATAAACCGAAAATTTTGAAAATTGTGAAATGTGGAGTTACAGACTTTGAGTTACTTGCCATTTCGTTATTTTTTAATGCACACTTTTCTTACCTACTACATATAAAGTGTACACACAAGTGCTACATGCCCATTAAATTTCAAATCAGTATATGGTGTGCTTCAAAAGTTATGACCAGGGAACGGATTTTATGGAAATTGCCTTTTTTTCTGCTAAAGAGATAGAGTATATTCGATTAAGAATGTCCACGATTTAGCTTTCCCTGATTCCATATATACACATTTGATGTTGCCTTTTTTAAGATATTTGCCTTTTTTTTGACTTTTCTACCTTTAAAAAAGTCATTATAGCATTTACAATTTTTTTTTAAAGATTAAAAAATATACACATGCCCATGCGGCTTATAGAAGCGCAGGGACCTCTTGCCAAATTGTTGTTGGAAAAATTCAAAGCCGGTTTCTCAGCTAACGTAGGCTTGGAGACGATAAGGGGTGTGGATAGAATTGTAAAGGGCGAGGAAAACGCCCTTATTCATGATAATATGAACGTTTCAAACGCTCCATATTTAAAGTGGGCTCCACTTGTATCAACTTGCGTCGAGCGCACATTTAGTACATTCAAGGCTTTTCTTCGCGAAAATCGAATGAAAATGCTGCCAGAAAACTTCAAAATGCAGCTTGTGGTTCAATGATACTACAACTATACAGATTAAAGTTTTATGAGTTAGAAACTCGAAAGGATAAAATAGTCAAAGATTCAAAGTACAAATTTTTCATATAATGAAACTAGTTCATAGTTTTTCTATTTTTACTTGTAATATAAACATTTCTAAAATAAATGTCTTTTTGATTGTTCTTCGTATTTTCTGTCTTTTTTAGTGCCTTATTTTGCTTTTTTTTGCAATACCTAGTGCCTTTTCCTGCCTTTTTCGCTATTTTGTTTTGCCTTTTTTTGCCTTCTTCGCAATACCTAGTGCCTTTTCCTGCCTTTTTCGCTATTTTATTTTGCCTTTTCCAGCCTATTTCGTTATTTTATTTTGCCTTTTTTATAGGTTTTTGGGTCCTAAAGATCCGTTCCCTGGTTATGACGTAATTAATTGTGCCCCTCTTAAAAATTACATAAAAAATTCACTCGTTTTCATTATTTTTTTAATTTAAACACCTATAAATCAAAAGTTATGCAGCAAATCGATCCTAATTTTTTTGAGGCTTCAAGTATACGTCAATGAATTATATCCAAAGGCAACCAGCTTTATATAGTTTACAACAGTGAAAATAAAGCTAAATAACACAAAGGTTACCCGTTTTTTAGATTTGCCCATATGCATGTGTGTGCACCAATCTATTAATATCATTGAATTATTTTACTATCTATTGCAAAATTTTCTACAGACAAGACTAAACAGTAGAAAATAAATAACATAAAAAACTTTTAACATACCACGCTTTTATAAAAGAATAGAATTTGTTTTGATAACTTTTGATTTTGAAATTTTAGCAAAAGTCATTATAAACAATCTATGAGATTGAAAATGAAAAGCGCATGTAATAGACTTGAATTGATATGAAAAGTAATGTATGTATGTATGTACATATGTCGGTATATGAATAACGATCGCTTAAAATCGATCTCAAATTTTGTACTTGCGCTGTAGAGATTTTAGGTCTATGTTATGTAGTTTGACTATTGTCAATTAAGTCTAATTCTTTGTATTGCATGCGCTCCACGTTTGTCATTTTCAATCTCATAAATTGTTTATGACTTTTGCTAAAAGTTCAAAATCAAAAGTTATCAAAACAAATTCTATGGGACTGAGAAATATTATTTTCTAATTTTTAGTCCATTTATAAAAGCGTGGTATATTAAAAAGTTTTTTATTTTATTTTATTTATTTTATATTAGCTATTTTTGTTTATATTTTTTATTATAGTAGCTTTGTACTTTATTTTTAATAAATCAATATGAGTTATAATGAATTTATTAATTGCGCAGTCCTATAAAACTATACGTAAAATTCTTTGTTATAGGTTATTTGCGTTATTTATTATTACCCTGATGGCATTATATCCTCTGTCGGTTTTACAAACTATTCTATAACAAGATGTCATTGTTAAAATAAAAAAATGTGTTAAGTACATTTCATAAATTTTATGCATATAAAAAAAAAAATTGCGATTTTCGGAGATTTTTTTCGGCATAAATTGACACTAAATTATGCCGTAAGGTAGATGTATATGCGCTTTTTGGTTCCAGAGATGTTGATAGTGTAGTGCTTACTTCAGCTGAAGAGATGGCTACTACATGTTTTTACCAAAATTTACAAAGCAAAAAAAATGTTTGCGGCATACATTGACACTATGTAAATAAGCACTAAATTGTGCCGTAAGGTAAAAGTATAGGCGCTTTTTGGTTCAAGAGATATTGATAGTGTAGTGCTTACTTCAGCTGAAGAGGTCTTTATAATTGTTTTAGTTTGTTAAGTTTTTTTAACTTAAATTTAGTGAAATTATAAAAAATAATACTAATTCCCTCGAGAATATCATGGATATAAAAAATATAAGCTGTAGATATAGTGGCGAAAATATACATAGAGAAGCATTATTTGACTATTCCTCTCGATTATTTAATGTTTATTATTTTTTACGAAAGTCTCCTTTTGATTGCCCCTTTCTCTTTTCGTGTTCGATTCTAAATTAGAGGCAAAGGGTGAGACAATTTTGTATTCGTTCTTAAAATGTCTCTCTTGTGAGACAAAAAAGGCACATTCTCTGCCCTTTGAAGATTTGTCAGGGGAGATGGTTGCCCTGAAAATCAGTTGGTTGCTTAAAACGACAATATTAGCCGTGTTTTATTTGTCCAGAAATTTAAGCTATTAGCTTATTTTGTATGGAGGACTTACCCAACATAATTATATTGGCTTATGAAAAGCTATCTTGGCTTGTATATTGAACAAGAGGCATTGCCATTCTGCATCAGAAATTTTCTCCTTCAGCCAATCAGAAAGAGGCATATACTTACTTTGACACTATTTGCAGTAAAACAACTGTCAAAATTAGGCTAACATAGGAAATAAGCTAATTTCGTTTTATTTGACCAAGATTTAGCTATTTGCTTGTGATGGTTGAATAAAATATGCCTATTATGAAATGCGTGAGGTAGGAAAGGACAAGAAGGCAAAAACATGCCCATTCACAGGGTTGAGTGTAACATGAAACACATTTTGCACCGGGGAAGGGCAACATTTTTTGAAAGAAACGAAATCACCATTAGAAACATTCACCCCTATGCTGTAATCCGTCGCAGATTCGATTTTGCTACGAATCGTAAAATTGGTATGCTGTAATCCGCGTTGTCGTATCGTAATTTCGAAATTCGTAGGCCATCTTCGAAATTCGTAATGTTGGTATGCCTGAATCCGACGTAGCTGTCATTTTTATGTATTTGTCGGAAATTTTATACGAATAGCATCTCGTGTCGGAGCGAAGCAAATTGTTTTAAAATATCAATAAAGTAAAGTGTGCAAACGCAAAAGTATGTATGTAAGTTGAAGTGTGAATAGAAAAAACAAATGTATTATTAAATGTTTATAAAATTATCAGATCGAAGATCACAACAAATCCCTCGCAATACGAAAAACTGGTGGAATGCATGAGCGAAAGGCCGGACATTGGTCGAAGCTTTGTAAAAGGAGCTAAGAGGATGTGCTGGAGTTTTGGGAATGCGTTCCAAGAATTAAAGCAGGTCAATATCTAGTGAAATGGAGGCCCTTAAAAAGAGGGACCTTACATTTTATCACTTAAGCTAACAGAACAATTTTCTATAAATCTCCTTTGTATATTAATGCAACTGTTAGGTGTTCTTCCTCCTGGGACAAAAGTGCACCGGCCACTGAATCCTTTGTATTCTACTTTGTTAAGGAAAAGTCTTTTCAAATAATGATTAAACCATTTTTATTTGAATTTCACTATTTACTTGCGATTATATTTATTTTGATTTGTTTCTGTCAAAGCAGCTGATTAAGAACTTCGAATTTCACGTTTTTAGCTGGCAGCGCCGCTGATAGTTACGATCGGATTACAGCATATCAATTTTCGAATTTTCGGAACGGAGCTACGAATTCGTAGCTACGAACATTCGGATTACAGCATAGGGGTGATTAGCTCTGATCCAGTACTCCATGAACTTACAGGTTTTGACACAAACTTGCAGGAAGTTACAGGAAAAATGATCCCGTACTTCAAATTCCTCCAAAATCCTATAAATGAGAGCGATTTTTGGAGAGTTGTGTGGAGAATGAAGTTCAAGATTTTACCCGAACTTTTCCGTCTGGTAAAATCGTGAAAAGTGTCAAGCGATCACTGGTTGACGTTTTTACAGGAAAAATGCTTTTTTGTTTCCGTACTTTTTGTTGTTACTCACTTTTTACTCTCACTTCAGAGAGTAATTTTGCTGTTTGACATTTTAACAGGATTTTACACGAAAAGTAATGGATCAGAGCTAGTATGAGTACCGGTGCTTTTTGGTAAATTTTTTTGTGGAAGGTGTTGCTCATTTTCTCCGTGCAAAAAAAAAATTTAATAAAAATTGCCAAAAATTAAGGGTACTACTTCAAACTTGCCCTATATTGCACTAAAATTTAATGGGCTACAAAATTGCATACTCAAGACAATTCTAGAAAATCTGATTAAAATGTTGAAAAAAAGTTGATCAACATTTGTTAAAATTCGTCGAATTTTAATTAATGTTCTTCTTCTTCTTCTTTTTTGGCGCTGTAACCGCCTAAGCGATTTTGGCCGAGTTCAGCAAAGCACGCCAGTCGTTTCTCCTCTGTGCCAACTGACGCCAATTGGAAACGCCAAGTGAAGCCAAGTCCTTCTCCACCTGATCTTTCCATCGCAGTGG
>NW_016161097.1:13884-41776 GCF_001687245.7 Rhagoletis zephyria
GCCGCTTGCTCCAAGCAGACACCCGCTTGCAGCCGCACCTACTGGTGAACAGACGCTGCAGACTTCAGTGAGCCCTTAAACCGAATAAGTCAGAGTGGCCCCACCGAAGCTCCCTCTCTTTCTGCCGTGACCCAAGGCTCCACTCGGATTGGTTACCGCATCTCGCACATGGGTTGCTCACGTTGCCCAGAGTGCGCGAACGAGGACGCAAGAGTCGGGATTGAGTATAGCCATGCAACTGTAACTGCATACCCAGCGCAATGACTATACCCCATTGCAATAAATGTTCTACAAAGTTTTAAATTTGGCTTACATGTTTTTTTTAGATTTTCATAAAAAAAATAACATTTCTTAAACAAAGAATAGTAGCATAAACTTGCTAAAACATCTTGTCCCTATTTACATTCTCGCCACCGTAAATATTGTGTGTATAGATTTTTGCGATATTTTTTTCTCTTTGTTTTGTTTTAAATAAAACTGTATTAAAAGATGTTATGCCTTTTTATTCTAAAAACAAAATTTTATGTTCGGATTCGATGATTTAGAAATGTCACGATTTTCGGCCACAGATATCTGGTCACCGTACCTAGAGGGGAAAAGGTGCCAATCCCACTTTTTTCAAAATTTAGATTTTGATGCAGAATGGCAGATAATGCGAAACTACATCGATTTTTCGTCTCTCCTGAGCAATTTCAAAAAATTTACTTGGCACCTTTTCAGATTTAGGTAACGATATATGTTCATATATGTATGTACATTGCCAAAAGTCCAGGTCTATGAGCCTCCGGGCTTGGGACAAAATCTGCGCGCTGCGGTTTTACATTAATTTCATGGAGATGCGGTTAAAAACTTTAAGATTCTCCGACTTACTGGAAACATGACTACCAATAAGTGGTTTTCTTTTTTTGAATCGCGCTTCTAGTGTCATTTTTTATATATATATATTTTAGCAACATTGTCATTGTTGAAAATATTATCGATTCGCAACTGCATTTAAAAGAAAAATATCTGATTTATAAACCTGCCTTTACATCCATCAATAATCACTTGATATCCCTTTAGATAAGCGGTGGATTAAACTTTTATAGCGTATACGGAGTACAGAGAATTGCCGAAGATAATTGGTAAAATCGGCTGCTGTGGTGTAGTGGTAAGCAGTGCGCGCTTTCACTCATCAGCATCTGGGTTCAAGCCCTGGCCAAAGCAACATCGCAAAAAATATATAAACAGGTTTTTTCTTTACAGCGGTCGTCCCTCGGCAGGCAATGGCAAACCTCCGAGTGTATTTCTGCCTTGAAAAATAGCTTCTCATAAAAATACAATCGCCGTTCGGAGTCGGCGTAAAACTGTAGGTCCCTCCGTATTGTGTGACAAAATCAAGGCGCACGCCACAAGTCGGAGGAGAAGCTCGGCCAAACACTAACATATGTGTAAGCGCCAATCTATTATTAATTGGTAAAATTCTGCCAATACCAGTAAGCAGTTGGACCCATCCAAGAAGCAGAATGAGGATAAAACAGATATTGTCAAAATATGGCAAGCCGGCAACCCTGATCTCCCTTGCTTCGTTAAAGCGCAGTTACCCACGGACGTAAAACCGGAGGACGTGTCAGCTGACACGATCTATCTTATGGGATCTGCGTGATAATAAAAACTCACCAACGCATGACCGTGACGTAGACGGTGCTTCTCTCTCTTTTTATCAACAGCAAACTTGATATGTTTCTACGTACTTCTACGCTACGCTACGTACACGTTCGTGGGTAACCGCGCTCTTATTCTCGCGAGTACTTTCATACATACATACATATGCATGCATGTTTGTATGTACATAGCGACATCTGATCTAATGGCAGCAAAATTTTCAAATTTTGCTTAAACAGTTGCTTTCGACAGAGAACTTATAAGATAGAGATGGTGCAAAATTTTGGAACGTAAAATTGTTGTCTGAAAAACTAATCCATGGAATATCACCACGCCACGAATAACATTTCAACAAGAGTTAACAGAGAAAAATGTAAATTTCTGTTATGATAATGTTTTTATTTATTTATTTATTTGCAAGAGTAACAACTAATTAATAATTATTACACTTATATATATTAAAGCACTATCTGATCTGAATAGTTAATATCGGCATCGCTGTATTTAAGGTATGGTGATGGTTTGGTGTTGTTAAATATGGAGGTTCTTATTTGTTTGAGTCCCGCACATACGTCCAGAAGATGAACCACAGTGTTTTCAGTGGAGCCACAAAAGGAACAGGCTTGTGTAGCCGAGTGTGTGCCCAATTTTTAGACGGACAAATGTTTTTAGTTTCAGACATGATACATCGGATGGATATATAGGCGTCTTCCCAGTGGAATTGTATTTTTTGTAAGTGTGATGATAATCAAACCAATCTCTTGCGAATTCTTCTTGAATATAATTTTTGACGAGTTTTTTTATGTCTTTATCAATGAAGTAGTCGAACATATATAAGCGTTGTTTGCTGGCTTCTTTAGCACGTTCATCAGCTTTCTCGTTTCCCTGAATACCGGTATTACCTGGTATCCACGTGATTTTTATGGAATCCTTATGTTTTAGAAGCATATAGCGATTTTTTTCAACCAGTGGGGTGTTTTGATGTGGCTGAACAGGGCTTCGAATGTGGATTTACCAAGGTTTATATATAAGAGGTTGCGCAATGCGCAGGTCCGTTATTCTTTTCTCGCAAAATTGGGCGACAACAACAGCGAAAACAACAATCAGCGGAAACAACAAGCAGCGTAAAAAAACATAAAATTGAAATGAAGTGAAGCGATTCAAACCAATTGTAGTCGACAGCTTATTCGAAAATACATTTATAGTTAATTCTAACCAAATTTTTACTTCACTGCGGTAAATTTTTGCGAAATTTTCATTTCAACTCGCTATATCTCAGACGTTTGTATATCGATTGATTTAGAATTTGTACACAATAAACTAGATACTATTCTAAAGAAGACGAGTCTAACTGCACTTCTTAATATTTATTTAAAACAAAATTACGGATATTTTAACATTTTTATAAAAATTAAGGAGGTTATTTTTACAAATGCAAAAGTTGTGTCATGAAGTTTAAAATTTTTGTTTTGTTTTAATGCATCTTTAAAGACAAATATATCCGGATATTTTTGGGAAAGTTTCAGGTTTAGACAACAAGTAGTTCTAAAGTTATAACGATATTATGATGACACCCACGAGCGGTCGCCCGCCTCTAGATGACAAATATTTTTACTGGGCACTTGTAAAAGTAATTTTGGAAGTAATATTAAGTGAAATGTTGAAATGCATGAATTTATCAGTGTTATATAACTATTACTGAACTTAATAGACATACTAACATACATACATATATACATAGTAAATATGCACGTAACTCCATACATAGTCAAAATAGTTATTCGTACAGTGATTGAAACTTAAAAAATTCTACAAATTTTCATCTATATTTCAAAATTTTGACTCACATTTTTGAGAAAAAAATTCTGTTGATTTTTGAAATTTTATTTTCTCAATGGTGTTGAACGTTTTCTTCCATGCAAAACTACATTTTGCTCATGGAAGCAGATATGTAACACCCTTGAGAAACAAATTCTAAAAAATCAAAAGTAATTTAAAGCGACTTGATGCTTGCGATTTATTAACTGAATGAGCTACAACTCTGCATACAAAATTTGTTCTAAAAACTGTCATTCAAAATTTTGATGAAACATGATATAATTTTTTTAAGTTTTGCAAAAAGTCTGAAAATTTCATTTATATGGTTCTTGTTAAAATATAAACAGAATTTTCGTGAAAAATTAACGAAAAATTAAAANCATGAAGTTTAAAATTTTTGTTTTGTTTTAATGCATCTTTAAAGACAAATATATCCGGATATTTTTGGGAAAGTTTCAGGTTTAGACAACAAGTAGTTCTAAAGTTATAACGATATTATGATGACACCCACGAGCGGTCGCCCGCCTCTAGATGACAAATATTTTTACTGGGCACTTGTAAAAGTAATTTTGGAAGTAATATTAAGTGAAATGTTGAAATGCATGAATTTATCAGTGTTATATAACTATTACTGAACTTAATAGACATACTAACATACATACATATATACATAGTAAATATGCACGTAACTCCATACATAGTCAAAATAGTTATTCGTACAGTGATTGAAACTTAAAAAATTCTACAAATTTTCATCTATATTTCAAAATTTTGACTCACATTTTTGAGAAAAAAATTCTGTTGATTTTTGAAATTTTATTTTCTCAATGGTGTTGAACGTTTTCTTCCATGCAAAACTACATTTTGCTCATGGAAGCAGATATGTAACACCCTTGAGAAACAAATTCTAAAAAATCAAAAGTAATTTAAAGCGACTTGATGCTTGCGATTTATTAACTGAATGAGCTACAACTCTGCATACAAAATTTGTTCTAAAAACTGTCATTCAAAATTTTGATGAAACATGATATAATTTTTTTAAGTTTTGCAAAAAGTCTGAAAATTTCATTTATATGGTTCTTGTTAAAATATAAACAGAATTTTCGTGAAAAATTAACGAAAAATTAAAAACATTGCGAATATTGTAAAACAATCACTGTACGAATAACTATTTTGACTATGTGTGTAATTACATATATGCATACATAGTATTTAGCTCTGTAGAGCTTTAATAAGTTATATTACACTGATAAATTTATGAATTTCAACATTTCACTTAATATTACTTCCAAAATTACTTGTACAAGTGCCCACTAAAAATATTTATTTAAAAATTTTTATTTCGCGGATTGCGCGACCTTCTATGTAGAGATCTTGTGGATTTACTATCACTGCATATAACGTATTTATTTCCACTGAGGGAGGCAAACCGTACCACTTCATGTAATGCAGTAAATACCGAGCAATACTCTGGCATAGTACCGACGGCAATTGTGCCACCAAGCTCGTTTGCCACTGCAAACGTAGTGGTGGTGTCAGACTTCGACCCGTCTGTAAATATAAACTCCCATTCATCTCTCAGAGGTTCAATAGATTCGCAGTAAAGTTGCCTGTACTTATTCGGGCTGGTAGAGGCTTTTGGATGATTTAATAAGTTGGTGATGAAGACAGATCTTGGTGCCAACCACAGTGGGTATGTCTGGATTGCTAAGAGCGAAGGCGTGGAAACGATGTTGAGGTTCTTGGCTTAGGTTAAAACGCGCGATATCACTGATGTTATGTTGGTTTTGTTTGTTTGGAGCCATTCTGTTTCAACGTATGAAAAAAGTAATTTGTTTCTGCAGTGAAACAATTTTGGAATATCCATCATTGACATGCTTGGTCCTCTTTTCGAAATGGTTGGTAATCCCGCTTCAGCTAAAATGACTTTTGTTGGAGATGTGGGAAATGCCCGGATGCTTCTCCTGGCAGCAGCGTGATATGGTGCTTGTAGGGGTTTTATATGAGTTTTGGCGCAGTGTCCATATATTGTGAGTCCAAAATCGATTTTAGAAAGTATTAATGCTTTGGTAATATTTACAAGAGTTCTTATATGTACTAGACAATGTTTTGATGACAGGTATTTTATAATGTTAAGCCTAGAGAATAAGCTTAGTCTAACATATTCGCAATGCTCTTTGAAAGTGAATCTCTTATCAAATATAATACCTAATATTTTTTAACTATTAGTATGGGGTATTGTAGAGTTAAAGAGGAAAAGGGTGTGGAAAACACATTTATGCTTCCTGCAAATATGGAAGGATCTGCTTTTATTAACAGAAAGATTCGCCCCAGATATTTTTGACCAATTTCTTAGGTCCTCCAAAATGTTGGAGAAGATAGATTTGATTACAGTTAGATCCTTGGTTTTTGAAAAGATTTGAACGTCATCAGCATAAACAAAGTGTTCAATTTGGGCATAGGAAGAAATTATAGTGCTAACCGCGGTGAAGACAATCGTAAATAGGGTGACAGATAGCGGCCATCCTTGGGGGATGCCATTAAAAAGGGGAAACATTTTCGATTTCTGATTATTTGCACGAACGAAAAATTTGCGATTGCATAGGAAAGATTTTACGATGTTGTATATTTTTCCTCCAACCTTCCAGCGTTTAAGTTCTTGTAACACGCAATGGGCTCCGATTCTATCATAAGCCTTTTCAAAATCTAAGCTCAGGCGTTAGAAGTAAAGTGTTCAAGTAACAGAAGAGGATCTATTACGCTTACGCCTTTTCGAAAAGCAAATTTATGTGGGTTTATTAGATTAGTAAGAGAGAAATTGGTCTGTAGTTTGAAATATGCGAGCTGGGTTTGTTTGGTTTTGGGATAGGTATAATCCCAGCAGTTTTCCATTCTTGTGGGTATACGCCTTGGTCTAAGATCAAATTATATAGCCTTATAAGCCTTGATTTCAGAGAAAAGGGAATCTTACGTAAAATAGGGTACGATATTTTGTCTGCACCTGGAGTTTTACATAACATAGAGGAAATAATACATTCAAATTCAAATAATGTTATAGGAGAGTCAGCACTTGAGGCAAGCGAGCTAGGAAAGCGGTTTTGGTAATTTTCGTGTTTGATCTTTACATTTAACGTGTTGAATTCTGAACTGAAATTTGAAGAGTTTGAATATTTTGTCCATGTTTCTGCAAATTTATTAGCGATGCTCTGAGCATCATAAATCGGGCCTTCTGGAGAGTGAATAAACGCGATATGATTCCGTTGGGGCGAAGATGTGAGTGTTTTACATCTGCCCACACTTTTTTTGGGCTAGAAGACGGAGTGATTTCCGACGTAAACTTTTCCAGAGATTGGCGTTTTGAAGATTTGAGTTCACGTCTGAAAGGGCATTCGCTTTTTTATATTCTACATAGTTTTCGTCAGTTCTGTTCCTTTTATATTGACACCACAACTTTTTCTTTGTATTTTTTAGTATTGATAAAAGGTTCGACCAGTATGGTAAGTTAGCATTAAAAATTTTTGTGTTGGTTTGTGTGATCGCAAGGTGTGCAGCTGAGCGAATAATCAATTTGATTGCTGATGCTTCTGCGTTAATGTTCATAGAATACGGTTTGTTATTGGACAAAGTTATTGAGGAGCCAGAGAATTTTTGCCAATCTGCGTTTTCTGCTATGAATTTGGCAACGGGCTTGACTTAATAGGAAATGGGGATTGCTAGGGAAGTTATGATAAGGAAGTGGTCACTACTGTGCAAGTCATCCAATGTTTTGGACGATAGTTTTGGGGCTATAGAGGCAGAGGAAAGGATAACATCAGGGTGTGAAAAGGTTTTATGGGTGGAAAAATGGGTGGGGGAACAATCATTAAGGACCACGTGATTTTTGGAGAGTATAATGTCCTCGATTATTTTTCCCCTTTTGTTGGCCGAAGCAGAGCCCCAAAGGGGACTCCACGCATTAAAGTCTCCTAATAGCATTATTGGAGTTGAAAAAAGATTCAGAATGTCGGTTAGTTCTCTGTTATTAAAACTTTGATCTGGAGGAATGTAGCACGTAATGATTGTGACCTTAAAACCAATGTCCACTTCTAACGCAAGCAACTGAATATTTGAAGTGATAGGTATTTGTTTATGGATAAGAGATTCCTTCACAAATACAGCAATGCCTTGTTTACGGGAGGTATTTCGTGGACTATTATGAAAATAGCTCACATATTTGTTGGGTGGATATGCTGATTTTCTGGCAGGGATATGTGTCTCTTGTAGAGCTATAATTTCGGGAGTGAATTCTTTAATTAGTAAATTTAAATCGGGGTAGTAGTTAAGAAGGCAACTAAGATTCCACTGAAGTATTTTCATGATTCATTATTGTTCATTTCATTTGTATCACTAGAATCTAATGTGAAGGTTGGAGAAGGTTGATCTACGAAGAGAGTTGCGGTATTAAATCGGATGTGAGAGAATTGATTTGGGAGATGAAGTCATAAGAGAAGAGTATTAGTCATTGTTGTATCATCGACTGATTCAATTGCATGTAAGTTGTTGTTTGGTGCTGTTTGGTTGTTTTCTGTATTTTCTTTGTTTGCATTGCTTCGTTTGTCGCTAATGCTATTTGTGGTTGATTTTGTTGTTTGTGTGTTTTGTTCGCTGGTGTTATTTTGGTTATTTTTGTTTAGTGGTTTCTTTGCTACTTCGGAGAAGGGAGTGGAGTTTTCATCAATTCTTAGAGGGATTTGTTTTCGCTGAATTTGGATAGCTTCACGCATTGAGCATTTGTTGCCGGTCGTAATGGTGATGATTTGTTTCATTTGAATGAACTTAGGACATGATAAAGAGCGTACAACGTTTCACTGTATGACCGAGCAGTTGACAGTTTTTGCATCTCATCGGGTTAGGATAATAAGGTCTAACTTTCAATTTTATTAGTCAGATGGTAAAGATCGAAGGTGAGAAGCAATACTCCGCTTGGAGAAGGCTTGCCGTCAATGTATTTTGGGAACTTGTACACAGATGTAACACCCTGTTCTTTCAAATTTTCAACAATTTCATTTTCGGAGACGCCGTTTAAACACGGAGCATAAATTGTGCCTTTTGATGAGTAAAGGTTGTTGTGGAGGTCAAATTTCACGTGGCAGATGCCAAAAAGATATTTAGTTGAAATAAATTTCTGCGCACACAATTGTTTTTTACTAGCAAAAGAAGATTTCCATCTCTTAGCTCAGATATGTTTAAAATGTCATTGCTTATGTTTTTCAAAGCTTTGTGAACAGCGAAGCACGTATATTTATTGAGAGGCTTATTAGAGTCCACAGCACTTGCCACTATGTATTTTGGGTTTTCTTTTTTCACAAATGGTAATGAAGGGAAAAGTTCTTTTGAGATATTTTGTTGTTTTCTGCGTTTACGATCTGGGCTTTCCGATAATAGTTGCGTTCGCGTAGCTGTTAATTGTTCATGTTTAACCAAAACTTACAAGTTTTTGCGTTCGCGTACGGAAAAGTTAAAGGAAATACATGAAAAGGCACGATTTTTTTAATAAATAATAAAAAGTTTCTAGCTTCAAAAAATAAAACCCTGTACCGATAAAAAGTTTCTAGCTGCAAAAAATAAAACCTTATCGCACATCTACAGGGCAAGGTCTTTCTTTTTCAGGTTATACAATTTACATATTTTCGAGTAAACTTCTACAAAGTGCAATTTGAGTTCGAAGCGAATTTTGTTTAAATTCAGCCTGAAAGCCTTTTCAAACCCATTTCGATTGATATCCATCCTTAAAAAATTTTTAACTTATTAAATAATGTGAATGCAGCTTATTAAATTCGTGCCAACCTTCCTAAATATATTTCAGAAATAAAATCCTTTCAACTCCATTATGACTGACACACATATTTTAATAATTCATTTGACTTTTTAAATAATTTTAATATTTGAACAAAGTAGTTTCGCGCTAAGATATTCTTAAATATTATTTCTCTTAGATTGCGATACATATTTTAATTAACTGATGAATCAAGTTGAATTTTATTTTTTAAACATGTGGCAACCCTGCTAAATATAGTTCAGAAATAAAGATTTTTCAAACCCATTCAACTGATACCCATATTTCAATAATTCATTTGACTTTTTAAAAACTGAAATAAATTTTTTAGGCAGGTAGCAACCCTCTTCCAACACCTCAAAAATGTTCTTAATGTTTAAACTAAGGACTTCTTAACACTCTTTCGTTTGACTTCCATATTTTGACGTTTCATATAACTTATGGAAAAGTTAACTAAATTCGACACTTGAAACTCACTTCAAAATATTTTTAAACTGCTACCTTCTGAGCACCATTTCGTTTGGCACCCATATGTTGAAATATTTTTTTCCTATTTAATTTCCTTAATTCAAATTTAATTTGATCTAAAAGTCATGTTAAGAAAGAAAGATTTTCAAACCCATTTCCTCTGATACCCATTTTGTAATATTTGATTTTTTTTTGATAATTCTAATATAATTTTTTAAAAGGGGGCAGCTTTTGTCAAAAAAGTAAAACCTCTATCTGCAGTCGAATCCTTTTAATTTGACGCTTTATTTAGGAAAATCGAACGAACGGTGCGGTTATTATGGCAGTGCTTATTAAATAATTTGAATTCAATTGTTCTAGAGTTGGCAACTCTGTTGGAAAAAATAAAACGGTTTAATTGACACCCCATTTTTGAAAATCGAGCGAACGGTGCAGATCTTTTATGCTGCACAAAAAATGCCTTCGCATATTATATATATAGATATTGCCATGTGGGTGTCAAACTAAATAGTTTTAAGAAGGTTTACTGCCGAAAATATGTTTGAGGATAATAAGAAAGATAACTGTTGGAAATATTTTTGAGGGGGGCCTGCCACCTATTTGGAAATTGTAACTTAGTTAAATTGATAAAGTAAATGAAATGTTGACATGTGGGTGTCAAACTAAAGAGTTTTAAAAAGGCTTACAGTCTACCATGAACACTTCCAGAGATATGCAATATGAAAAGTTCGGTTTATATGGGAGGTGCCACGCCCCATTTTCCAACCATGCAAATTTTTCTCCATGAGTATGGAATTGATCTTATATGTGTATATATCCCCATACCCAGTTCTAGTCCTCTACCACAAATATATGCAGTTTGAAAAATTCGGTTTGTATGGGAGGTGCCACGCCCCCTTTCTTGGAAAGTCTGCAGTAGATTCCGAAATTTCAAAAAAATCGGTTCGCCCTTTCTCGAGCTTTGCGAACAGAAAAAAGGCTTTCACAATATATATTAGTATGGGCAAGCCAATATTTGCTTGTTTTGCGGCACACTACTAACGATGAAAATCGATGGTTAAATAAACAAGTTTGCAAGGGTTAAGTGAAAGTGCAATAATTTTTTGTATGAAATACTAGCAGGAAATAATGTTACTCATACGCCATATCGTAAATGACATTATCTAAAAAAACGGTATACAGATCCGTAACATGTTAATTTTACGTCTCTCGGCGTTTTTTGTGTAATTTTAGCGTCGTTACAGTGCTATCATCAAAATTTAGCCGTAGCAATGCAATTTGTTTATAAAACTCTTAGGAGGTAGGATCTCCAGCCCGACAGGGATCGTAATTCAAGCGGACTCTATCCTCATTTGTAACGCAGGATACCAGTAAGAGTACTTCAAAGACCTCAGAAGGCACGCCATTTTGGGTAGAATTAAGGGTACCACAATATACACAATTAAGTCAGTGCATTTTTATAGATACGCAGGGATTAGTCCAAGAGAACAGCAGAGCCCAAGGCAGCAACAGTTCGGGCGGTTTATGCCTGCTTCGACATTTATGGGTTTCATCTGCCGCGAAGCGCACTCGCGGTAGGATCTGGAAAATTTAACCGTTACCCTATAAACTGAACAGCTACAGTTTAAGTCAGACATGGGCACTTTTGCCCATGGCCTTTTTTGCCCGTACCGGCAAGCGAGCCCATTTCGCGGGCTAGATCAGGGGAAAATCATGGGCAAACGGGAAGGGGGCAACAAATCTTACTAATACACGTATAGCATTGAGAGCCACTGCACACGCATTCTGGAGTAAAAAGGCTCACTCTCAGTGTTGCCGCGCCGTCTCAAGAAAATGTATCCCTGACCAAGACAAAACTGTATCCAATTTTCTTTTTTTACATACACATCTCATAATTTGTAAGAAAACCAAACATTTTCATGAAAAATACATAATTTAACCCATCCTAAGGACTTGGAATACATGTGCATAAAATCAAACATTTGTAATTTCAATTTATAAAGTACATTTTTTGTGCATAAGCATTTTGCAAAGTAAATATAATAAATAGCAAGTACACTCTAAAAAGAGCATGTAAAACTACTACTGAAAATATACGTATAGGTTGTTTAGTATTTGATTTTGAACTTGAGATCTTTAAGATATACACATAAATACACATATATAGAATGTTTAAAATTGCAAAAATTTTCAAACTACAAATACATTTCCTACTAATAATAAACATTACTTTATTTTAAGCATTTTATGCGTAATTTTGCTCTTCCGACAAATTCGTTATGTAAAAGTAAACAGGCAATGATTAATTTTATTACACGGCATGCAAATTTGCACACATTAAAAGAGGAAACTGGTTACTTCTCTCAATATGCGCAAATAAACAAAATTTTTTAGAGTGTATTTAAAGTATTTTCAGTAAAATTCATAAAAGTTTCCTTAAATAAATCAAATTTAGTTTTTTAGACTACATTGAAATCTTGTTTCTTTTTAAATTAACAAATGAAAATATGTGATATATATTGTCGTTTAAAGTACAAAACCGCATGCCGTCATTCTGCAAAACCGCGTAACTGACATTTGCTGCCGAAAATTGGATTTGCTCACACAAGCTCTTGGCTCAATCCTTATCCATTCGTCCTGAAATATACTAGCCAGAAATGCGATTGCTTTATNGGCTCAATCCTTATCCATTCGTCCTGAAATATACTAGCCAGAAAAGCGATTGCTTTATAAAAAAGAGAACCATTTTGAAATATAAGTGTTTTTACTCTCTAGAAAATAATATATGCAATGTCACATTCGCAGTTTTGCATTATCTTGATACGCGGTTTTGCATTTTGTTGATACGCGGTTTTGTACTTTAAGCGACGGTATGTATATTAAGAACTTGCGTAAACCATCCTTTTAAGCTAATTAAAGCAATTGCGCTTATACCTATTGTGGTGAGATCTCTTCATATGTTCATTGCTTCGTTCACAAAAAATAAAATGCTTTAATTTCACGCTTAAGTAGCGATTCGTTATACGTTTAGAACTTTAAAGGAAATATAAAATTTTGGCCTATTTAAAAAAGTATCCACATTTATACTGACCGGAAAAAACAAGTATCCCGCAAAAATTCGTCTAAAAATGTATCCAATTGGATCTATTTAGATCCAAACGGCATCCCTGCTCACTCTCCCAAACGTACGCCACATACACTCCTCGTCATTTGAATAGCTCAACTTTTTAATCTTTAGTATTTACACTTTTAATTTTGTTTATTTAATATTCATTACATCCGATTTTATAACTTTATACAGAGTTAAAAAAATGTCAACAAAGGGGTACAATAAAGTGCAAGTTTCAAGTGTCTGTAAAATAGCGGTGATTTTTGACAATTTTTTTGGTGATAGTGCTGCGCATTTTCTCTCATACAAAGTATGCTCGACAAAACTTTTATATGGAATAAAATGCGCAGCACTGTCAATAAAAAATAAATGAATTTGAAAAATCGGGGCTGTTTTAGAGTCACTTCAAACTTGCACTTAATTACACTATAATTGAATGGGCTACAAAACTGCATATCAAAAATTTTTCTAAAAATATTATGAACTTATTCACTGCAGGTCATTAGGATGGCACACTCCTATGTTGACCTTTTTTAAGAACTGTTTCCAGCTCTCGAGAAAAACGAAAAAACCATATAAAATGCTGCCCAAGAAATGGAAAATAAACTTTCTTTTAAGTTTTATGGCCTTATTCATAAAAAATAAAGTAGCTTTATAAAAGGTTTATTAATTGAAAAATGTATGAAAACGTCAATTTATAAAGCTCTTTAAACCTTCTTTATTTTTTATGAATAAGGCCATTAGTTTGTAAAAATTATTGTTGCTTTTCCACAATAAATTTTCATTTAAAAAATGGCCTCGAGCTCAATATAAATTGTTGTATATAGTTTGTAAAAAATTTTAAAATTGCATTTACCCGTAGAATATGCTATATCGTCACTAGACACGAATAAAGGCGCGAGCTCAAAAGTTAACGGCGAAAAAAGACGCATAAAAAAATTGCAGCGTCAAATACTCTTAACATACTTCGCCAAAGTTTTTTCTTTGCAAAATTTTTTTAAACGCTTTTTTTCACCGTCAAAACACCAGCGCGCCTTTATTCGTATGTAGTGACGATATTTTTACAAAAAATTTATATTAAATAAACCAACGGAAAACTGTAAATACTAAGAATTGAAAGGGTGTGCAATTCAAATGACGAGGAGTGTATATGAGCAGATGTGATCACTACCCCAAGTAAACGCGAGCTGAAAGCGTGATTGTGTTAGTGTGCCAATTACGTTTGAATGAATTTGCGTTCGCTTTGTTACGCTCTCGCATGTATTTGCACGAGATGTTTACGCTCTTTAAGCAGGCGCTCACTCTCTGTCCATGCTTGTATATGAGCAAATTTGACATCGATATAACTGTTGCCAACTATGTGCCTTTCGCAAGAAATTAAGTGCGTTTAGGGAATTAAAAGGGGAAATTGTTTAGTTTAGTGCTTGTTTTGTTCTTTGGTGCCCTTTTCAAGGCAATTTTATAATAAAAACGTGATTCTATGGTGACATTGTATTTGACTTACACATATGTTAGTGTTTGGCCGAGCTTCTCCTCTGGATAATATGCTCCAAGATAATCTAAACGCAATATTTTCACACAGACTCTATCACGGAATCCATAGTATATTCTGCTAATTAGCTGGGTGTGCGCATTTGTACAAAAGTAAGCAATTGCATGAAAATAAAGCCTCTGGAAAAACCAAGTTTTGGAAATTGTTTTACGAATAAAAACACATTTTGCAAATTAAATTTATTAACTGCGCATAGTTGGAAATATTTACAAGTTTCATTGTGTGATTACTTAAAATATTTGAACATACAGCTTTATATCGAGAGCTTATATTCAATACCCTCTATCTACAATTTTGATGAAAATGAGTTTTTGATGGTAACGTGAGCTCTTATTTATCCTTCAGCCATGACAATAATGCCAAACTTAAAATTTTGCTTTTATGGTATTATATTCTCATTTTGAAAAATCCACTATCTGCAATAACATTTTGTTACAAAAGCAAAATCCTCTATCTACACAATTTTGCTGGAAAATCGTTTTCATTACCATTTTTTTGTGGCAGGTCAAATAAAGACTGGGTAAGTTACATGTGCCGATGCATGTATTTATATGTTCCGGTAAAATCCGATCTTAAGTCAAGCTAGTTTTGCCCAGGCTAAACTTGTTCTACCTAATGCGATGTCCAACCGANTTTCCAAGATCGGGTTTGGCCGGTAGCTTACAGGTATATACATGTCCGCTCATTTACTACAATAATGTCATAACTCAAAAAATCAAAACTCGAGAAAGACGGCTTTAAAGTTTTGAATTTACATATACGCCGATACTAAAAATGAATACATATTTTATTCTAGTGAGATTCTGGTAAAGGCCTGTATGCAGCTCTCAAGAAAAGCAAAAACTCCATATAAAATGACGTACAAGAAATGGCTAAGAAATTTTCTTGAGTCAAATTTCCTTAAGGCAGTACGCAGTTCTTAAGAAATTTACTACGCTTTCTACTACGGTTTTCTAAAGTTTTTTGTGAAGAAAGAGCATAAGGCAACCCAGTTTTGCAACAGAAATATATGCCCGTTCCATTATTTCTTGAGGAAAGAGTGAGGCAACAGGCTGTGAAGTATCAAAAAATGTCAAAATTCCTTGGACACACACGCGAAATAATGGCAATTTTTTCTTGACCGTTTTCTTGAGAGCTGCATACAGGGCTTAATCGATACAGCTATGATATTTTTACACGAAATAGAAGAAGACGTAGCGATAATTTCTGCATACTCAACTCAAAATTTGTATTTTTTGGATTATGACACTACTAAAGTAAATGAGCGATGTGTATATGTTTATTTGCCTCCACTTGGTCCGAAGATTCCCACAATTCTCTCTTACTCATATCTATTTAAGAGTTTGACCAACCATCTCTTCGATGACAGGCAAAAGCCCTGGTGCAGACAAAATCCCGTACCCCGTTCTAAAAAATCATCCGTATCCCATCAAACATAGAGTCATTAAACTCCATAACTACATTTTATTTCAAGGGTTATATCATCAAGAGTGGGAAACTGCTATTATTATTCCTATTGCCAAACTAAATACGCTAATGATATTTTAATTTTTTCTAAGACTAAGGACTTGACGCAAGTAAAAATTATTTTTTCTAACATATTAAACGATGTAATCAATTGGTCCAAATCTTCAGGAGCTCAGATTTAAGCTGAAAAAGTAATTTTTTCACATATGCAGAAACCCTCTCCTTGTCTAACACCCCTCCCCTATACTGATACATTGAAAATATTTGGAATGATTTTTTACAATAAACCTACTTTAAAGCAGAACTGTCATTATGTAAAAGTTGAATTTGGGCTCGTAATTTATGGACACTGCGCAAAAAAACATCTTAAATTGCTAGAAACACCTTACTATGTAGCAGAGGAGAAAAAGCATCCGTGCATTTNAAAATCTTAGTTTAACATAGTATTTACGTCTAAAGAACTGACATTTTCATTATTCTGCAAAACCCTCTATCAGCAAATTTTTCTATATAAATAGTTATAATTCGAATTGCAATAACCTCTATCTGATCTTTAAACTAAAATTAAATGAATTAAAAGTAAAAAAACTAGTTTTAGTATATTGCGTGAATATTTAAGACATGCGTGTGTACTTAAAATTATTAACACTTTTAGAAACAGCTGCCAAAACAGTTTTTTTGCTCTCCTGAAAAATTGAGTTTTTGCAGATAGAGGGTATTGAATATAAGCCCTCGATATGCGAAAATACCATTAAACACAGCAACACAAAATTGGTGTTTTTTTTTTGGGGAAAATTGCGCTATTTGCAGTATTTTGGTGCTTTTTTAAATAAAAAACTTGGCGATCAGGTCTGCCAACTTGGCTCAAACCGTGCCATTTTGGCATAATTTTACTTGAAATGGCACTGAATTTTTCAATTTCGCACAAAGTGCCAAAATGGCACTTTTGAAAAAAAGCCAAATTTAAATACAGTTTTGTGAAATCCTTTGCGTGTACTTCTTTTTCTCAACTAAAATTTTCTAATTTCTATAGTGTATACAACTGGTTTATCTCACTTTGACATTGGGCTTTTGTTTTAATTTGTCTAATTTTAATGCTAATGGGAGGAACTAAAGAGAATGACACCTTTTTTGACACTTTTAATTTTCTATTTGGCACGTTTTAGCACTTTTTTATCCTCAATATGGCACTTCATAGCTATGTATGTCTGGCAGCCCTGTTGGCAAATTTGATCACTAGCTGACCTTCACCGAGCGCTCTTTGCTGGGTTCGGACTACAAAAATGGAAGTAAATATCAAGTATTCGTAGTAGAAGTGCATTTCTTATCTTTATAAAAAACAATTCATTTCGTCTCGTATCCTTGTACAAATAAGGAGCTAAAGCGGCTTATAAGGGTCGATATCTGTAGACTGGAAAATCGACCAGCTAGTGGTTGAGATGTCATTTACACGGGTCGATTTTGGTTGAACGACAAAAATCTACTAGAAAATCGACCCGTGTAAAGGCGCCTTANTTTCTCCTCGTATCCTTGTACAAATAAGGAGCTAAAGCGGCCTTATAAGGGTCGATATCTGTAGACTGGAAAATCGACCAGCTAGTGGTTGAGATGTCATTTACACGGGTCGATTTTGGTTGAACGACAAAAATCTACTAGAAAATCGACCCGTGTAAGGGCGTCTTAATCCAGCGAGCAATTATCTTTAAAGTTAAAATGCCTTGGTTAAAATTAATAAAAAGTTATTTCATTCTTTCTTTACCGGGACAATTGTTACATCGGTGGGCAACGACGCAATTACAGAACTTTAGACAGANTATTAAAAACCCCACCTCCTTTCTATTTGAAGAGTAAATTTGTTGATGCAACAAAACGGAGCAGATTTTCAGTTGAGCGAAGTAGAGGACTAGGTTTCAAATTTTTTCGACAAAACGGAACAAATCTACTCCTATCGGAGCGAAGTCTGAACGATGGCTTATTGTGTATATGAGGAAAATGTATGCTCTTAGTTTGGTACACAAAGTCAGTATTACCGCAGCTAGTGATAGAACTTTTTAGAAAAGTATCGATACTAGTACTCATATGGAATACTCTAAAAAAGTATCGATGCCAGTACTCTATTTGCAAAAAAGTATCGATACTACTCGTACTTCCAAGTATTCTCAAAGCAAACGCAAAAAGTAGACAAAAATCAGATTGCTTTGCTTTTTCACCTCTTCCTATTTGTTAATTGAATAGTCACTGCTCTTAATAGTTTTAATCTGATCTAAAGGAGTTTTTGAATAAACTTCCGATAAATTAGTTTTACATGCGTAAATTAAGGGCTGGTTTCTCAAACTCAACTTAACTTAGCTAAGCCAATTTTCTTGACTTAGTCAAGAATAAGCTGTATAAAACGTAGGCTAACTTTTGACTTAAGTCCAAAAAGTGGCTAAACTAAGTTAAGTTGAGTTGGAGAAACCAGCCCTAAATGTTTATAGCAAAAAGCTTATTTCCAAGTTTTTAAAAGCAAATATTATATAACTAGTAATCTCCGAAAATCGGGGTGCTCCGCGGTCTAAAAAATCTCCATATTTCTTTATCCTAAAAACCACATACATTGCTTTTGGTAGTTAACTTACTTGGTATTTAGGCAAGATTGTACTCTACTCAATACGCCTTGCGTTAAGCAATCCTCTTGCTAGAGTCTGACCTCGAGACTTATTTATTGTTATTGCGAACGCTACAATAATTTTGAATTGGCGACGTTTAAATANTTGGTATTTAGGCAAGATTGTACTCTACTCAATACGCCTTGCGTTAAGCAATCCTCTTGCTAGAGTCTGACCTCGAGACTTATTTATTGTTATTGCGAACGCTACAATAATTTTGAATTGGCGACTTTTAAATAAAAAAGAAAGTGTTGATTCGCTGGGCTTTTAATTTATATGGGATAGTATAATTCGAATCACATGCTTAAAGTCCATTAGCTAGCCCTTTATATGTACATAAATATTTGTATTGCGGTATCCAAACAATTACACTGTAATTCTTTAACTATTACGCGAGACCCTAATTAACCCTTCATATGCACATATTTAGGTTGTGGATTAGCATCACAACTGCTCTAACTTTTAGTATCAGGTCATGAGGTGCAACTCCCCCACTTCTACTTGCTCCTGTAATAATAATAATAGATTGGCGCTTACACATATGTTAGTGTTTCGCCGAGCTTCTCCTCCGATTTGTGGCGTGCGCCTTGATGTTGTCACACAAAGCGGAGGGACCTACAGTTTTACGCCGACTCCGAACGGCGATTGTATTTTTATGAGAAGCTGTTTTTCATGGCAGAAATACACTCGGAGGTTTGCCATTGCCTGCCGAGGGACGACCGCTGTTAAGAAAAAACCTTTTTTCTATATTTTTGCGATGTTGCTTTGACCAGGTTTTGAACCCAGGCATTGTGGAGTGGAAGTGCGCACTGCTTACCACTACACCACAGCGGCCGACGTAGATATTCAAAAACGACAGTAGATATCGTCGCCATTTCTACTCCGGACAACATATTAACCATTTTTTGTATTAAGTATCGTACAGTGCTTATTTTGTGGACGCGAATTTGATCGATCCTTCAAGTGGTTTTGATTAATTACACCAGGCTGAGGTTCAAATACCCAATCGGCTAAAAATCGCAAAATAATCTCTTGTGGCACTAATCTTAATTTTTGAGTCTGGGGAGAGTTCTCGCCCTTATGTGACCCGCAAGAGATAAACATGAATGTGTAAAAATGAAAANTTCTCGCCCTTATGTGACCCGCAAGAGATAAACATGAATGTGTAAAATTGAAAACTTTGGGAAATCAAGTTTGAAAGTTTTTTTTTGCGAGACTTGGCTCTACATTTGTGCAATTGAAATTGTAAAATATTTACTTTTCGTGTACGCATGGTATTCTGGGTTTTGGTATAACATAGAAAATCCAAAGATTAACCAAGTCAACCCAATAACTCAAAACTGATAAATTTGCATATTCATGCTTATGGTATGAGGGTGACGATATGGGTTTTCGGTTTTTTGAGTTATAACAGTCTTGAAGTAAATGAGCTTTATGTTCATTTTCCAAACATTCATAACACTCATATTGGGTATTGAAGTTAATATGCGAACGTTCGTCACAATATTTATAGGGTAATTAAAAAAAAAAAATTTACTTAAAAAGTTCTTAGCTCGTCGATACTTTTCGGCATTCGCGATATTTACTCAGTACTTGTGAAAAAGCATCGAGTTCTCGATACTACTCAGTACTCAGGAAAAGTATCGATATTCTGTACTCGGTACTCGTATCGTTCTATCACTAGTGCTGACGCCGCACTTCCAGCATAAACAATGCGGGTAATTGAACTCGCATGCAAAAGCAATCGANTCTGCGCGGGCAAAAAAGTGCCCATGTCTGGTTTAAGTTATTCAGTTTTCTTAAAGTCCAGTTATTAATACTACTTAGTTATAAGTTATTTATTCAAGGCAGTTAGCAACCAAGAAATTTAACACAGCTATTGCAATTTAACAGTAAAAACTTCTTTTTATAAATTTTTCGATTACTTGTTCAATTACTTTGACGAATGGAATTCGAAAAAAATCAATTACATTTTCAATTCCTTTCAAAGGAATTGGAAAACAAATACATTACTAGCACGTAATTTATTCCAATTACAATATGAAATTCCTTGTAATGGAATTAAAGAAAAAACAATTCCATTTGAAATTACTTCAAGGAATTGAAAAAGTAATCGATTCCTTTGCTGTGAACTGAAGGAATTGAATCCTAATAGAAAGCGTTTCCGAGTAAATGATGAAGACATAATACGAAGATTGTTGGAAGTAAGCGATTCAGAGAGCTGCAGTGGCTTCAACGATGACAGTGTTACTGATCCGAATTATTCAGATGATGAAAGTTTGTCTGAAAGTGAATCGGATTTTCAAGGAGATCTCTCTTTGCCAGAACAACATGTTGAGGAAATGCAACAACCAATCGGAGAACATTTAGTATGGAACAACAGTAGTGCTAATTTTATTCCCAGAAAAACTCATCCGGATTTGGAACTGCCAACCATTCTTGCTGAAATTGATAGAGGTTCAAAAGAACTCGATGTCTTTTTCAAGATTTTTCCTAGAAGCTTGTTTATACAAATCGCCAACTGCGCAAATAACCGAATCGAAATACTTAACAGTAAAATAAACAATACCAAGAGAAATGCTACTACTTCTAAACAGGCAAAAGCCTCAGTACGAAATGGTGATGGTTGTCGGTGTATACATGGTCATGTCATATAACCAACTACCCACATGCAAATGTATTGGTCACAAAACGGATCTTTGGGCAACATGGCTATACAGAATTGCATCAGCCGATATCGGTTTTTCCTCCTGTCATCAAAGCTTTATGCCAGTAAACCAATAAAGCCACCAGGTGCTACTAAAACTTATATTGATAAAATGGTGTCGTGCCTAAATTACACTTTTAAAAAGTCTCGCACAGACTGCGTGTATCAATCAATTGACGAAGCTATGGCAAAATTTAAAAGCAGGTCTACTTTGAAACTATACAACCCAATGCAACTTATCAAAAGAGGAATATAAATTTGGGAAAGATGTGATTCCATAACTGGATATAGCTATGATATTGATATTTTCTCAGGGAAGGAACAAGTTCAGTCCGAGGGTACTCTTGGAGAACGAGTTGTATAAAAAATTGTGTTCAACAATCTCGAATCCGATGACCGTTATATGCTGCGATCGGTTCTTCACTACCGTACACTTAGCGCAAACTTTGGAGTTTGGATTAGTAGGCACTATTATGAAGAAAAGGAATTTATTACCAAATATTGATGGCCCAAAAATGGAAAGGGGAGATCACCTCTTAAAATTTAACAATGAAGGATGTTTGGTTTGCGAATGGCAAGACACCAAAGAAGTCTTTCTCATCAGCAACTGCCTTCTGACAAAGCAACATGTGTGCAAAGAACCAATAGACTAGGAGAGAAAATACAAATTCCGTGCCCCGAAGCTATTGCATTCTACAATAAATATATGGGCGGAGTAGATCTCTCTGATGAATTTTCATCGCTCTACGATCCAAACAGAAATTCGGGGAAATGGTGGAAAAGAGTTTTTCAGAAGCTTTTTAAGGTTTGCGTGTCTAATTCTTGGATTCCTTTCAAGAATCTCGACATACAAAGGTCCCACTGATTTCTTTTCTCGTGGGATTATCGGAGCAACTTTTGGCATATGGAAAAGAGCGAGCAAGAGTTAAACTTCGTAGTACAAGCGGCCGTCTTTCTCACCGATCAAAATTCTTATCAGGAGTTGGAGAACATCTTCCAATAGACTGAACAACGCATCGTCATTGCAGAAGCTGTGCCGATAAGAAAAATGAACAATCGACTAAAACTATTTGTTCTTCTCGCAATATTCCTTTACGCAAGGCCTGTTTCGCCAAATATCATACAACCTGGTTTCATGTACTTAAACTTTATTCAAAACTAGCCAATGCCCGCTTACTTCGCGGCACCTAATAAGAGCTTTTGCGTTGGCCAATGCAAATGAGCGTTTAAAAACAAAATTAGTCTGTAAAGTCAAAATTTTTGATTTAAGTTGAAACCACTAAGGCGCAGTATCCTCCTCCCACATAGGCCAATAATAGTAACGCTGTGATACCATACGGAATACCAATCCCTTTCAGTATCATGAGCTTTACCGATGGTCTTATTTCCACCTGTGAGTTCTCTGCCAAGCATGCGTAATCTTTTTGTATGATCTTGCAACTACAACATTGGTGCGATGCGTATGCCAATAAAAGTTCTTATAGGGAAACTCAAGAGCACAGAAGTGCGTTTTCTGTTACAGGATGAAAAGTTTTCCGGTACATTGCTAAATGAGTCGTGTGATCTCTTAAGTATCTTTCAAATGAAGCAATTGATATACCTACGGTGATCTTTCCTTGTTAATTCGCCACTTTTAAAATTCGTGGTAAAATTTATGAACTGATTTCTGGGTAGATATGATCGTGCATGAGGGCGTTAGAAAAACTTAACGGGGTTTCTATACATTTCGGCTGCAGCGCCATCCATTGGGTTCATTTTCTGTAAAACCATTGCTTACCATAAAATGAATACGTGTTATGAATTTCAACCTTAACTCCAGCGGCACTAATTGAGTAAATTTTTATCAAAAGAATTTTCCATCATACAGGTACATAGCTCACATTTAAAATTTAAACGAAATCGGTTAATAAATACGATTTTTATAAACAACTCTACTCCAGCACCCCCTAGCGAGTTTTCTAGCAGCATGTAATTGGACCATATATGTATGTAAGATAACCTCCGACAATCTGACGGAACTCTATTCAGTGGTTTTTGAGTTTATTCCGAACAACGAAAACGGCTATCATTTTATGCAAATAGGTATGTGATAGGACAGTCTATAGCGAAACTCGTAAAAGCAAAGCTCCATTCTTTGTGAAAAATTAAAAAAAATCTTCAAAATTTTCACATAAATTTTACCTTACTGAAAATTAAAGACAAAGTTACAATAGTTCAATGGGATTTAGAAATCTAGGAGAAAATGGTTCCCAATCGAATGATACTTGCGCGTTTACGTAAATGTATATCGAGCCAGCCTTCCCAATAATTACCACTTTTCGCCATAACTACGGAATTGATAACATATGTAGCTGTGTAGAATTTCAGGACGTTAGCGTACGCAGTTCCAGAGATAAGCTATATGAGAAGCTCAGTTTGTATGGAAGGAAGGAGCCACACCCCCTTTCCCAATGCATTTGCAATATATGCATCAGTGCTAAGCTTCAGTCCACCAGCGTAATTGGTTTTAGATATATATTGGTTTTTTACGTTTTAGTCTGTATAAGAATTTTAGGAATATCCCGAGCTACATACCGAGTAAATTTTTGGTCAGAATATTTATTTTCCAGGTGTTGCCACATATGAACCAAGTCGGTGCAGCCGTTTAGTAGTTTAGTGAAATATATTGTAAAGAGAAATGTATGGAATTGTAAAGCGTGACGTCTCAGATTTCGTAATTTTTCGGCAGCAACGACGGAAAGTTTTAATTTTTTTTAGCGAAAAACCTTCCACACGGATTTCCAAAAAAGTGCGATTGGTTATGCTTGAACACACTTAATTGAATGTCAATAAAGGCGAAATTTTGAGAACGGTCCGTTGCTAACTCTAAATATAAACAACGACGCACTGGGAAAAGTTAATACGTTCAAATACCTAGGAATAATGATCGACGATAAACTAAAACAAAAAAAAAAAAAAATGGATTCTATATTTTCAATTAGAGCTCTAGCAATCGGTGAAATTTGCATTTAATTCCATACATCAGCTTTTGCGTGATGCGCTTACAAACATACAGACCAACATGTTAGATTTGGCTTCTGTTGATCTAATAAACCCTCTATTAATTTTTCTTTAACATCTATTATGTACAGATATTGCAATTTTATTATTCTCAAATACTCTCGTTTGATACCCATATGGCAACATTTAGGTTATATTATACATTTAACTGAATTAAAGTTTTCAAATAAGTGGCAACCCGCTTCAAGAATATTTTCAAAATTAAGCTTACTAATCCTCTTTAGTTTAATAAATTCGTATTGCAATATTTCATTTATTTTACAAATTTTAATGAATAAAATTTTTCAGTCAGTTGGCAAATCCCCTAAAAATATTTTCAGCATTAAAATTTCCTAGCCTCTTTAGTTTGATGCCAATATTGCAATATTTAGTTTATGCTATCAATTAAATTAAATTAAAGTTTTCAAATAGGTGGCAACCTTCCACAAAAATATTTTCAGCTGTAAACCTTTGAGCCTTCTTTTGACAGCCATATTGCAGAATTCACTTTACCGTATCAACTGACCTAAACTGAAATTTTAAACACAGGTGGCAACTCTCTAATTTTTTCTTCTATATTGGAAGTTAGATCTCTAGCGATACATCGGCGAAAACTGCATTCAATTCCATGTTTTCAACTGATGCGCATACAAATACATATTTGTAGACAGACAGAGATTCAAAAATTCTAAAAATTGTTTATTTGGCTTCTGTAGCTTTAGTAAAAACCCACCATATTAATTTTTCTTTAATATCTATAAGGTACAGACATCGACCTGTTACAATTTTATTATATGTGTAGATGTAGATATAGATTTCATTTATTTTATCAATTTTTTAAACAGGTGGCAGCCCTCCCTTGAAATATTTTCGGCAATAATATTTCCTAAACCTCTTCAGTTTGATACCCATATTGCAATATTCTATTTATCTTATAAATTAAATTAAATGTAAATTTTCAAACAGATGGCAACTCTAAAAACATATTTTTGGCTGTACGCCTTCTTCAGATTCTTTCTTTTGGCGCCCATATTGCAATATTCTATTTATCTTATAAATTAAATTAAATGTAAATTTTCAAACAGATGGCAACTCTAAAAACATATTTTTGGCTGTACGCCTTCTTCAGATTCTTTCTTTTGGCGCCCATATTGCAATATTCACTTTTTCTTATCAGTTTACTTAAACTCCAAATTTCAAACGGGTGGCAACTCTCTAATTTTTTTCTTCCTATATTTTAAGTTAGATCTCTACCAATACATCGGTGAAAACTGCATTCAAATCCATGCATTCGTTTTCGAGTGATGCCCGAACAAACATACAGACAGACAGACAGACGACAGACAGACGACAGACAGACAAAAATTCTAAAAATGGTTGATTTGGCTTCTGGTGCTCTAATAAAGACCCCCCACATTAATTTTTCTTTAATATTTATAATGTACAGACATCGACCTGTTACATTTTATTATCTACTAGCCAATGCCCGCTTATTTCGCGGCGCCTAATAAGAGCTTTTGCGTTGGCCTATGCAAAAGAGCGTTTAAAAACAAAACTAGTCTGTAAAGTCAAAATTTTTGATTTAAGTTGAGACCACTTAGGCGCAGTATCCTCCTCACACATAGGCTAATAATAGTAACGCTGTGATACCATATGGAATACCAATCCCTTTCGGTGTCATGAGCTTTGCCGATGGTCTTATTTCCACCTGTGAGATCTCTGCCAGGCATGCGTAATCTTTTTGTATGATCTTGCAACTACAACATTGGTGCGATGCGTATGCCAATAAAAGTTCTTATAGGGAAACTCAAGAGCACAGAAGTGCGTTTTCTGTTATAGGAGGGCCAAGAATCCTCGCTGTCCCACAGGATGAAAAGTTTTCCGGTACATTGCTAAATGAGTCGTGTGATCTCTTAAGTATCTTTCAAATGAAGCAATTGATATACCTACGGTGATCTGTAAAGAGAACTGTATGAAATTGTAAAACGTGACGTCTCAGATTTCTTATTTTTTTGGCAGCAACAACGAAAAGTTTTAATTTTTTTTTATCGAAAAACCTTCTACACAGAAATAAAAAAATTAGGTTCGTGGTTATATCAAGGCGAAATTTTGAGAACGGTCCGTTGCTAATTCTAAATATAAACAACGACGCACTGGAAAAAGTTAATACGTTCAAATACCTAGGAATAATGATCGACGATAAACTAAAACAAAAAAAAAATGGATTCTATATTTTCAATTAGAGCTCTAGCAATATGTACATCGGTGAAAACTGCATTTAACTCCATACATTAGCTTTTGCGTGATGCGCTTACAAACATACAGACAAACATACCAACATTGTTATATTTGGCTTCTGTTGATCTAATAAACCCCTATAATTTTTCTTTAACATCTATTATGTACAAATATCGGCCTTTGCAATTTTATTATTCTCAAATACTCTCGTTTGATTCCTATATGGCAACATAGTTTATATCTACTATTTATTTATTTAACTGAATAAAGTTTTCAAATAAGTGGCAACCCGCTTCAAGAATATTTTCAAAAGTAAGCTTCTAATCCTCTTTAGTTTAATATTCGTATTGCAATATTTCATTATTTTACAAATTTAATGAATACAATTTTTCAATCAGTTGGCAAATCCCCTAAAAATATTTTCAGCATTAAAATTTCCTAGCCTCTTAGTTTGATGCCAATATTGCAATATTAATTTATGCTATCAATTAAATTAAATTAAAGTTTTCAAATAGGTGGCAACCTTCCACAAAAATATTTTCACTGTAAGCCTTTGAGCCTTCTTTTGACAGCCATATTGCAGTATTCACTTTACCGTATCAACTGACCTAAACTGAAATTTTAAACACAGGTGGAACTCTCTAATTTTTTCTTCTATATGGAAGCTAGATCTTAGCGATACATCGGTGAAAACTGCATTCAATTCCATGTTTTGACTGATGCGCGTACAAATATAAGACAGCAGAGATTCAAAAATTCTAAAAATTGTTTATTTGGCTTCTGTAGCTTTAATAAAAACACCATATTAATTTTTCTTTAATATCTATAAGGTACAGACATCGACCTGTTACAATTTTATTATATGTATAGATGTAGATATAGATTTCATTTATTTTATAAATTTTTCAAACAGGTGGCAGCCCTCCCTAAAAATATTTTCGGCAATAAATTTCCTAAACCCTTTCAGTTTGATACCCATATTGCAATATTAATTTATCTTATAAATTAATTAAATGTAAATTTCAAACAGGTGGCAACTCTAAAAAAAATATTTTTGGCTGTGCTTCTTGCTTTTCTTTTGCGCCCATATTGCAAAATTCAATTTTTCTTATCAATTTACTTAAACTCCAATTTTCAAACAGGTGGCAACTCTCTAATTTTTTCTTCCTATATTTTAAGTTAGACCTCTAGCAATACATCGGTGGAAACTGCATTCAAATCCATGCATTCGTTTTCGAGTGATGCGCGAACAAACATACAGACAGACAGACAGACAAAAATCTAATGGTTATTTGGCTTCTGGTCTCTAATAAAGACCCCCACATTAATTTTTCTTTAATATTATAATGTACAGACATCGACCTGTTACATTTTATTATATGTATAG
>NW_016161097.1:41801-49956 GCF_001687245.7 Rhagoletis zephyria
ATATCTAGATGTAGATATAGATTTCATTTATTTTATCAATTTAATACAATAAAATTTTTCAAACAGGTGGCAGCCCTTCCTAAAACTATTGTCGGCAATAAAATTTCCTAAACCCCTTCAGTTTGATACCCATATTGGAATATTCAATTTATCTCATAAATTAAATTAAATATAAATTTTCAAACACGTGGCAACTCTAAAAAATATGTTTGGCTGTAAGCCTTCTTCAGCCTCGTTCTTTTGACGCCCACATTGCAATATTCATTTTTTCTTATCAATTTACTTAAACTCCAATTTTCAAACAGGTGGCAACTCTCTAATTTTTTTCTTCCTATATTTTAAGTTAGACCTCTAGCAATACATCGGTGAAAACTGCATTCAAATCCATGAATTCGTTTTCGAGTGATGCGCGAACGAACATACAGACAGACAGACAGACAGACAAAAATTCTAAAAATGGTTGATTTGGCTTCTGATGCTCTAATAAAGACCCCCGCATTAATTTTTATTTAATATCTATAATGTACAGACATCGACCTGTTACAATTTTATTATATGTATAGATTATTGTTGTCCAGCTAAATCGTCACTTTTGTGTGTGGTGGGTGAATTATAATATTTGAATGGTTTCACATTTCCAATAGGCTTTCGTTCGAGATATTCTTCCATTGAAAAAATTTATCTTTAAGATCTATTATGTACAGATATCGGCCTGTTGCAATTGTATTATTCTCAAATACTCTCGTTTGATACCCATATGGCAACACTTAATTTATATTATAAATTAACTGAATTAAAGTTTTCAAATAAGTGGCAACCCGCTTCAAGAATATTTTCAAAAGTAAGCTTCCTAATCCTCTTTAGTTTAATGTTCGTATTGCAATATTTCATTTATTTTACAAATTTTAATGAATACGAATTTTCAANGGGCCGTATGAATAAAAACTAAGTAACTGCTTCTTCTTAAAATCCATACCTTTTACTTCAGTTTTGTTTGAATGAATGGAGTAAAAGGTCTGAAATTTTAAGAAAAAGCAATTGCTTATTTTTATTCATATGGCCCAATATTTCATTTATTTTACAAATTTTAATGAATACAATTTTTCAATCAGTTGGCAAATCCCCTAAAAATATTTTCAGCATTAAAATTTCCTATCCTCTTTAGTTTGATGCCAATATTGCAATATTTAATTTATGCTATCAATTAAATTAAATTAAACTTTTCAAATAGGTGGCAACCTTCCACAAAAATATTTTCAGCTGTAAGCCTTTGTAAATTTCTTTCTTTTGACAGCCATATTGCAGTATTCACTTTACCGTATCAATTGACCTAAATTGAAATTTTATACACAGAATGTAACTCTCTAATTTTTTCTTCTATATTGGAAGCTAGATCTCTAGCGATACATCGGTGAAAACTGCATTCAATTCCATGTTTTCACCTGATGCGCGTACAAATATACAGACAGACAGAGATTCAAAAATTCTAAANAAATATTTTCAGCTGTAAGCCTTTGTAAATTTCTTTCTTTTGACAGCCATATTGCAGTATTCACTTTACCGTATCAATTGACCTAAATTGAAATTTTATACACAGAATGTAACTCTCTAATTTTTTCTTCTATATTGGAAGCTAGATCTCTAGCGATACATCGGTGAAAACTGCATTCAATTCCATGTTTTCACCTGATGCGCGTGGTTTGGAGGTCTGAAGGGGCTCGATCAAGGCGTCATGCGCACCGTACCGAGGATCGGCCAGGCTGGGGGACCCTAAATAGCCCAGTCGCGAACGAAGCCCTCTGGGAGGCGGCCACACCCAGGATGTAAGTAGACCTTACCAGGGCATCGCGGATCTCTGCCCGGGTGGACGACCCCCCTTCTCCGCAGCCCGTGGGAACAAATATGGATAGAAAAAATCAAAAAACAACAACAACAACAAAAACAGCAACAACAACAACAAAAACAAACTATAAAGGGACCGGCCCCCTTAAGGCGTCGGAAGGGTCTCGGCCCACTAAAGAAGGGGCTCAAGCGATGCAGAGTACCTCCACCAGCCGTAGTGCGGTGACAAACAGCGGGAAACCAAGGCCAATGGGGAAACCGGGCCAAGCTCCTGCAAAAAAGAAGGAAAACGGTGGTGGGGATGCTCAAAGGAGTCCACCCCGGGAATCTCCTGGCACCAGTGGATGCCAACCTGGCATGCAGATTGCAGCCAGGGATAAGGCTGAATCTGGGGCGCAGGCCCCGGGCGGTCCTCCCGCGACACCCACGGCCTTCTCGAGGCCTGACCAGAGGCCATAACCAGCTACAGCGGGCTATCGACAGAAGAAGATGGCTGCACGAATCCTGCAAAGGTTCACCACTACGCCTGACCTGTGTAGCAAGGCGAAGGCAGAGCATGTGAAGGAGATCCTCACAGAAATCGACTGGGCGAAGGCAGTTCTGCCCGATTACCGAAAGCCGGAGGAGAGACAGCCGCAGGCGCCCTCCAGTAAGCGCAATAGATCAGGGAGAAATACGACCAACAATGCAAAGAGGGTCAGAACGCAGGGGCCTTCTTTTGCTGAAGTAGCCAGTGAGCAGATCCTGCTTGGCATCATTGACGAGAGCGATGAAGACAGCCTAGCCCTGAGGCAGCAATGGAAGTGGGTTAAGGCCGCGATGGCCGACATTGCTATCACCATTATGTTGGAGAATCCGGGACCTCCGCCAACCTGNTGTAAAGCGACGACCAATTAAGATGGCATCCATGTACCTAGCGCACGACAAGGAGGTGCCAACTATCTGCGTAAAGAACCTAGTGGCCAGCACGAGGGAGGCGCTAATTTTGGGAGGTGATGCGAATGCTGACCATCACACCTGGGGCAGCTCCACGAACGGGGTGAGTCACTTTTTAATTTNTTGGAGATGTCTACCCTGGTGCGAAGCTAAGGGCGGTCGACTTCAAGGACCTACCGGTGCGACCGAGAGCGAGAGCATGGTTGCCTTGCAAGCCAGCGGAACCCGAAAGGATCCTGCACACCGTAAGGCTCTACAACCCGGAGCTACCTCAAAATTGGAAGGTGGTGAAAATAAATGAAAGCGGTAAAGCGACGATGCAGGTTGTCCTGCTTCTTAATAAGGACTCCATAGAGTTGCTGGAGCAAAAGAGCGGGGTGATACGGTACGGCTGTGACATGGCCAAAATTAAGGTCTACAGCAACGACGTAAACGCAGCGAAGAACCTGATCACGGAGGTAGAGCCGGAGGAGGCCAACAGCGACGTGGAGATGGAGGAGGAATCCGAGCAGGTTGATCCGATGGACGACCTGACCGGGGGTTATGCCTCATCGACGTCTTCGCTGGGGGTCGGACACATGCTTCGGCTTTATACGGAGGAGGAGTTGATCGAGATGTCGGAAGACGCGGTCAACTCCACCCTAATAGGCGACGTGGGCGATAACGGCCAAAATGGTGAAGGTATTGCAGATTTACCTTCACCACTGTAGAGCAGCTTCAGCTGCACTACTGCTCCATCTAACAGCTAAAGGGGCAGCCGACATCGTCCTAATCCAAGAACCTTGGAAGGTGGGACAAAACATTTGCGGGCTGAAAGCGCCGGGCTACAGACTGGTAAGTGGAGCCTCAACGGAGAAATCAAGGAAGTGCATATTGATGAGTACCACACGAAAGTGCCTCTTTCTTCCATAATTTAGCGACGAGGACACAACAGCGGTCAGTCTAAGTGTAAAGCGACGACCAATTAAGATGGCATCCATGTACCTAGCGCACGACAAGGAGGTGCCAACTATCTGCGTAAAGAACCTAGTGGCCAGCACGAGGGAGGCGCTAATTTTGGGAGGTGATGCGAATGCTGACCATCACACCTGGGGCAGCTCCACGAACGGGGTGAGTCACTTTTTAATTTCATACTTAGGTCTAAGCTTGTTATTGTAAAGAGGGGGAACGTCCCCACTTTTATTACAAAGTCCTGAAGGGAAGTTCTGGACGTTACCCTTATCTCTGAGAATGCCGAATGTCTAATTGGGAAGTGGAGGGTGCTTGAAGAGCACTCCTTTTCCTACCACCGATATATCCAATTCGAGGTAGTAGGGGTAATGCCCAAGGCTCCTCTAACTAGAAATTTGCGAAATGCCAACTGGCAGAGGTATTGGAAAGAGCTTGTTAGGCTTTTGCCAGCTACTCCAGCAAACCTAGAAGAGCTGGAATATCTGGTCGACCATTTTACGGGGGCCTGTAGCAAGGCAATAGACATAGCATGCCCCAAAAAGAAGCACCGGGGTAGGAAAAAGGCACCCTGGTGGAATGAATAAATCAGGATTTCACGCAAGAATTGCAGGAAAACCTTCAATCAGGCTACTGCGTCTGGTAGTGAGGGACATTGGGAGACCTACAAGATAACGCTACGGGAGTACAAGAAGCTCCTAATAAGGTCGAAAAGGACCTCATGGAAAGACTTCTGCAACGGGGTGGAGTGTATCTCAGAGGCAGGCAGGCTCAGAAAGATACTCCCAGGTGCTGCCCAGAAAGACTCAGGATGCTTGCAAAGACCTGACGGCTCCTGGACTGGGAACGAGGAGGAATCACTGGATCTGCTTCTTTGCACACACTTCCCAGGTGCCACGGACAGCATGCCGGTGCAGCCACATCTAACTGGAGATCTTTCGGTCACTGGAGACTTCTTCACAAGGGAAAAGGTCTATTGGGACTTTTAAGCCATATAAATCACCAGGTCCAGATGGCATTGCAACAAACACTTCAGCTAAGCTCAGCGTGGCTACACGCTATAATTAAGGGTGTATTAGCTCTTAGTCATTTCCCTAGAAAGTGGAGGGAGTCAAGGGTGGTGTTCATCCCCAAGGCAGGGAAGGTGTCCCACAACAACCCAAAGGATTTCAGGCCCATCGCCTTGTCGTCATTTCAATTAAAGGTTATGGAGAGACTGGTGGAGGGCCGTATCAGAGAGTCGGTTGGTGACGGACTCTCTACCACACAACATGCTTATACAAAAGGTAGATCTACAGAAACGGCGCTACATGAAATAGTGTCGCATGTAGAAAGATCACTAGACATCAAAGAATATACGCTAGGGCGCCTTTAACAACATCATGCCGGGCGCGATAACGACAGCACTGACGGCCCTGGGCATCGACTCGCGGTTAGTTGCGCTCGTAAACCAAATGCTGAGATGCAGGGTGGTTCGGGCGGAGCTGACGGGGGTATCGTTGACCAGGATCGTAGAGAGGGGCACCCCGCAAGGGGGAGTCCTATCCCCTCTATTATGGGTCGCAGCGGTAAACTCACTCCTGTGTGGCATGGAGGGGGGTGGCTGTAAGGTTATTGCGTATGCGGATGATCTTACACTAACAGTAAGTGGGAAATTTCCACAGACCTTATGTGACATTATGCAGGTAAAACTGAAGGAAGTCGAGAGTTGGAAAAAAAATAACGGGCTAGGGGTAAACCCAAACAAAACAGAACTTATACTATTCACGAGAAGGTACAAAATCCCCCCATTGATAACACCAAGGCTGGCACAGACCACACTAAAATTAAGCGATTCTGCTAAATACCTGGGAATAGTCCTAGATAGAAAATTAAGCTGGACTCAAAACACCGAAGAGCGGGTGCAGAAGGCCACGGTTGCCCTATACACCTGCAGGAGAGCAATCGGCCAAAAATGGGGTTTAACCCCGAAGCTAGTGCACTGGATATACACCGCCGTTTTGAGGCCCATACTTCTGTACGGGGTAGTAGTATGGTGGCCAGTGCTAGAGAAGAAAGTAAACAGTAATAAATTACAAAAAGTGGAGAGAACGGCCCTGATCTGCATTAGTGGTGCTCTCCGCACAACACCTACTATGGCATTGAACACGATCCTTAACATCATACCTATAGATATTATAGGACAACAATACGCTGCGTTTGCAGCCCTAAGACTACAGGGGCTTAAAAGCTGGAAAGTGGCTCTTTGTGGTCACACTGCAATTCTGAGAAACCGACAACTACCTAGCACAACGGACTATTGTGTACCAAGGCTCACCTTCACTAAAGGCTATAGCGTAACGCTACCTAGCAGAGAATCATGGCTCGAAGGCGTTCCGGGGTCTAGAGATGCCATAAGATTCTACACGGACGGCTCCAAACTAGAAAATAGGGTAGGAGGGGGCGTCTACTCGGAGAAATTGGGAATAAAAAGATCATTCCGACTACCTGACCATTGTAGTGTCTTTCAAGCCGAATTGGCAGCCATAAAAGAAGCCGTTGACAGCCTATAACTAGCTGTTATTGCCACTACGGAAATATATATATAGTCAGACAGTCAGGCGGTCCTTATGGCGCTTGACTCTGTCACTATAAATTCGGAAACAGTTGCCAACTGCCGCAAATCACTTAATGTGATGGCAGAGCAGTTCGCTTTGCACCTGGTATGGGTACCGGGGCACAGTGACATACCAGGAAATGAGAAGGCAGACGAGCTTGCAAGGGCGGGTACTTCCTCTCCACTTTCACCAGCCTGGAAGAGGATGGGTATGCCACTCGCTTCCTGCAAGCTCTTACTAAGGGAGAACTTCCTTGAAGAAGCGGCCTCCAGATGGGATCGAACTGTAATACAACGAAGCTTACATGGCCAAAATGGGATGTACGGAGGTCGAGAGAAATTCTTACTGTCAATAAAGGCGATATGTCACTGGCCATTGGTCTGCTCACAGGACAAATCCTGATAGGAAGGCACGCAGAACGCCTCGGGGCTAGTCACAACGATTACTGCAGGAGCTGCCACGACGAAGAAGAGCCTGAATCAATAAGGCACTTACTCTGCGAGTGCCCAGCACTAGGCAGGAAAAGACAGAAATTCCTAGGTAAAGATCTTCTAGACGATCTAGGCGCAACTGCTAAGTTCGGAATACGGCAGCTGCTAAGGTTCGCAGACTCCACGAACTGGTTTAAGGAGTAGGGGTTTTTGGATCCATGTGGTATCACAATGGGCCCTGATCGGGCCTAATTGTGCTGGCGCCCTCTGGGCCTAGCAGCCACTTCAACCTAACCTAACCTAACCGGATGCGCGTACAAATATACAGACAGACAGAGATTTAAAAATTCTAAAAATTGTTTATTTGGCTTCTGTAGCTTTAATAAAAACCCACCATATTAATTTTTATTTAATATATTTACCTGTTTCAATTTTATTATATGTATAGATGTAGATATAGATTTAATTTATTTTATCAATTTTTCAAACAGGTGGCAGCCCTCCCTAGAAATATTTTTGGCAATAAAATTTCCTAAACCTCTTCAGGTTGATACCCATATTGCAATATTCAATTTATCTTATAAATTAAATTATATGTACATTTTCAAACAGATGGCAACTCTAAAAAAATATTTTTGGCTGTAAGCCTTCCTCAGCTTCTTTCTTTTTGCCCCATATTGCAATATTCAATTTATCTTATAAATTAAATTATATGTACATTTTCAAACAGATGGCAACTCTAAAAAAATATTTTTGGCTGTAAGCCTTCCTCAGCTTCTTTCTTTTTGCCCCATATTGCAATATTCACTTTTTCTTATCAATTTACTTAACCTCCAATTTTCAAACAGGTGGCAACTCTCTAATTTTTTTCTTCCTATATTTTAAGTTAGACCTCTAGCAATACATCGGTGAAAACTGCATTCAAAGCCATGCATTCGTTTTCAAGTGATGCGCGGACAAATATACAGACAGACAGACAAAAATTCTAAAAACCGTTGCTCTAATAAAGACCCCCCACATAAATTTTTCTTTAATTCGACCTGTTACAATTTTATTATATGTATAGATTAACTGAATTAAAGTTTTCAAATAACTGGCAACCCGCTTCAAGAATATTTTCAAAAGTAAGCTTCCTAATCCTCTTTAGTTTAATATTCGTATTGCAATATTTCATTTATTTTACAAATTTTAATGAATACAATTTTTCAATCAGTTGGCAAATCCCCTAAAAATATTTTCAGCATTAAAATTTCCTAGCCTCTTTAGTTTGATGCCAATATTGTAATATTTCATTTAGGCTATCAATTAAATTAAATTTAAGTTTTCAAATAGGTGGCAACCTTCCACAAAAATATTTTCAGCTGTAAGCCTTTGTAAATTTCTTTCTTTTGACAGCCATAT
>NW_016161097.1:49981-54496 GCF_001687245.7 Rhagoletis zephyria
GGGGGTCTTTATTAGAGCACCAGAAGCCCAATCAACCATTTTTAGAATTTTTGTCTGTCTGTCTGTATGTTTGTTCGCGCATCACTCGAACACGAATGCATAACTTTGAATGCAGTTTTCACCGATGTATTTCTAGAGGTCTAACTTGAAATATAGGAAGAAAAAGATTAGAGAGTTGCCACCTGTTTGAAAATTGGAGTTTAAGTAAATTGATAAGAAAAAATTAATTTTGCAATATGGGCGTCAAAAGAAAGAGGCTGAAGAAGGTTTACAGCCAAAAATATTTTTTTAGAGTTGATACCTGTTTGAAAATTTATATTATAGATATTAAAGAAAAATTAATGTGGGGGGTCTTTATTAGAATGCATGGTTTTGAATGCAGTTTCCACCGATGTATTGCTAGAGGTCTAACTTAAAATATAGGAAGAAAAAAATTAGAGAGTTGCCACCCGTTTGAAAACTGGAGTTTAAGTAAATTGATAAGAAAAAATGAATATCGCAATATGGGCGTCAAAAGAAAGAGGCTGAAGAAGGCCTACAGCGAAAAATATTTCTTTAGAGTTGCCACCTGTTTTAAAATTTAAAATTAATTTAATTTATAAGATAAATTGAATATTGCAATATGGGTATCAAACTGAAGGGGGTTAGGAAATTTTATTGCCGAAAATATTTTTAGGGAGGGCTGCCAACTGTTTGAAAAATTTTATTGTATTAAATTGATAAATTAAATGAAACCTATATCTACATCTAGATATCTATATCTATACATATAATAAAATTGTAACAGGTCGATGTCTGTACATTATAGATATTAAAGAAAAATTAATGTTGGGGGTCTTTATTAGAGCACCAGAAGCCAAATCAACCATTCTTAGAATTTTTTTCTGTCTGTCGCGCATCACTCGAAAACGAATGCATAACTTTGAATGCAGTTTTCACCGATGTATTTCTAGAGGTCTAACTTAAAATATAGGAAGAAAAAAATTAGAGAGTTGCCACCTGTTTGAAAATTGGAGATTAAGTAAATTGATAAGAAAAAATTAATTTTGCAACATGGCCGTCAAAAGCAAGAAGCTGAAGAAGGCTTCCAGCCAAACATCTTTTTTTAGAGTTGTTACCTGTTTGAAAATTTACATTTAATTTAATATATAAGATAAATTTAATATTGCAATATAGGTATCAAACTGAAGGGGTTTAGAAAATTTTAATGCCGAAAATATTTTTAGGGGGCGCTGCCACCCGTTTGAAAAATTTTATTGTATTAAATTGATAAAATAAATGAAATCTATATCTACATCTAGATATCTATTACATATTTATTATATGTATAGATAATAAAATGTAACAATGCGATGTCTGTACATCTATACATATAATAAAATTGTAACAGGTCGATTTCTGTACATTATAGATATTAAAGAAAAATTAATGTGGGGGGTCTTTATAAGAGTACCAGAAGCCAAATCAACCATTTTTAGAATTTATGTCTGTCTGTCTGTATGTTTGTGCGCGCATCACTCGAACACGAATGCATAACTTTGGATAAGGTTTTCAACCATGTATTTCTAGAGGTCTAACTTAAAATATAGGAAGAAAAAGATTAGAGAGTTGCCACCTGTTTGAAAATTGTAGTTTAAGTAAATTGATAAGAAAAAATTAATTTTGCAAAATGGGCGTCAAAAGAAAGAGGCTGAAGAAGGCTTACAGCCAAACATATTTTTTTAGGGTTGCCACCTGTTTGAAAATTTACATTTAATTTAATTTATAAGATAAATTGAATATTGCAATATGGGTATCAAACTGAAGGGGTTTAGGAAATTTTACTGCCGAAAGTATTTTTTGGGAGGGCCCTGTTTGAAATTATTGTATTAAATTGAAAAAAATAAATAAAACCTATATCTACATCTAGATATCTATATCTGTACATACGGTGACCATATTTATGAGAGCCGAATACGGGACAAAAATAATTTTGCAAATTCTTTCCACCACAGCTTACAGATCTGAAAGCTTCCTTCAATGAACCTAGATGTATTAGCCCTGAAACAGTATCCTTTTAGTAAAATCAAAAATTTGTAGGATAATTTTCTCGAGATTTTTACCCCGAAAATTTTTTTTTAAAAATTCGTTAAATTTTAGTGTAATAAAGCGCAATATTAAGTGGCTAAGGCTTGCCATTAGTTTTTGGCAATTTTTGTTTTTGTTGACGGTGTTGCGTATTTTTTCGTACAGAGTAAGTGAAATATTGCAGAATTAATTTGTAAAGTTTTTTGGCACAAAGTTGGTAATTTGATATTATATGATTTTTGTTAGGAAAAGAGCTTTACTTTCATAAATAATAAATTTTAAATAAACTAAGGAAAATATCCAAAACTTACTAAAATGTCGAGTGCTAATTTTTATTTTAGTCACTGTATGTTATCCTCGATTCGAATCACAGGCATTCAGATTAGAAAATAATAACTGTTTATGGAGAAAATTACGATCACATACCAACATCACTTAAAACTCGTTCATAGACATGCCATTTTAATGAGCTCTTAAGTGGGCGAAATACCAAATACGGGACATTAAAAGAAATACAGAACATTTAACGTCCCGTATAAAATAAATAAATTAACAGGACAATGGGTAAAAAAAGAGGACTGTCCCGTATAATACAGCACGGATGGTCACCGTATCTATACATATAATAAAATTGTAACAGGTCGATGTCTGTACCTTATAGATATTAAAGAAAAATTAATGTGGGGGGTCTTTTTTAGAGCACCTGAAGCCAAACCAACCATTTTTAGAATTTTTGTCTGTCTGTCTGTATGTTTGTTCGCGCATCACTCCAAAACGAATGCATGGTTTTGAATGCAGTTTTCACCGATGTAAATTTACATTTAATTTACATTTAAGTAAATTGATAAGAAAAAATGAATATCGCAATATGGGCGGCAAAAGAAAGAGGCTGAAGAAGGCCTACAGCCAAACATCTTTTTTTAGAGTTGCCACCTGTTTTAAAATTTACATTTAATTTAATTTATAAGATAAATTGAATATTGCAATATGGGTATCAAACTGAAGGGGGTTAGGAAATTTTATTGCCGAAAATATTTTTAGGGAGGGCTGCCACCTGTTTGAAAAATTTTATTGTATTAAATTGATAAAATAAATGAAACCTATATCTACATCTAGATATCTATATCTATACATATAATAAAATTGTAACAGGTCGATGTCTGTACATTATAGATATTAAAGAAAAATTAATGTGGGGGGTCTTTATTAGAGCACCAGAAGCCAAATCAACCATTCTTAGAATTTTTTCTGTCTGTCTGTATGTTTGTTCGCGCATCACTCGAAAACAAATGCATAACTTTGAATGCCGTTTTCACCGATGTATTTCTAGAGGTCTAACTTAAAATATAGGAAGAAAAAAATTAGGGAGTTGCCACCTGTTTGAAAATTGGAGTTTAAGTAAATTGATAAGAAAAAATTAATTTTGCACTATGGGCGTCAAAAGAAAGAGGCTGAAGAAGGGTCACAGCCAAAAATATTTTTTTAAAGTTGCCACCTGTTTGAAAATTTACATTTAATTTAATTTATAAGATAAATTGAATATTGCAATATGGGTATGAAACTGAAGGGGTTTAGGAATTTTTATTGCCGAAAATATTTTTAGGGAGGGCTGCCAGCTGTTTGAAAAATGTTATTGTATTAAATTGATAAAATAAATGAAATCTATATATACATCTATACATATAATAAAATTGTAACAGGTCGATGTCTGTACCTTATAGATATTAAAGAAAAAATAATATGGTGGGTTTTTATTAAAGCTACAGAAGCCAAATAAACAATTTTTAGAATTTTTGAATCTCTGCCTGTCTGTATATTTGTACGCGCATCAGGTGAAAACATGGAATTGAAAGCAGTTTTCACCGATGTATCGCTAGAGCTCTAGCTTCCAATATAGAAGAAAAAATTAGAGAGTTACCTTCTGTGTTTAAAATTTCAATTTAGGTCAATTGATACGGTAAAGTGAATACTGCAATATAGATTTCATTTATTTTATCAATTTAATACAATAACATTTTTCAAACAGCTGGCAGCCCTCCCTAAAAATATTTTCGGCAATAAAAATTCCTAAACCCCTTCAGTTTCATACCCATATTGCAATATTCAATTTATCTTATAAATTAAATTAAATGTAAATTTTCAAACAGGTGGCAACTTTAAAAAAATATTTTTGGCTGTGACCCTTCTTCAGCCTCTTTCTTTTGACGCCCATAGTGCAAAATTAATTTTTTCTTATCAATTTACTTAAACTCCAATTTTCAAACAGGTGGCAACTCTCTAATCTTTTTCTTCCTATATTTTAAGTTAGACCTCTAGAAATACATCGGTGAAAACGGCATTCAAAGTTATGCATTTGTTTTCGAGTGATGCGCGAACAAACATACAGACAGACAGAAAAAATTCTAAGAATGGTTGATTTGGCTTCTGGTGCTCTAATAAAGACCCCCC
>NW_016161097.1:54648-55438 GCF_001687245.7 Rhagoletis zephyria
CCCCTTCAGTTTGATACCCATATTGCAATATTCAATTTATCTTATAAATTAAATTAAATGTAAATTTTAAAACAGGTGGCAACTCTAAAAAAAGATGTTTGGCTGTAGGCCTTCTTCAGCCTCTTTCTTTTGCCGCCCATATTGCGATATTCATTTTTTCTTATCAATTTACTTAAATGTAAATTAAATGTAAATTTACATCGGTGAAAACTGCATTCAAAACCATGCATTCGTTTTGGAGTGATGCGCGAACAAACATACAGACAGACAGACAAAAATTCTAAAAATGGTTGATTTGGCTTCAGGTGCTCTAAAAAAGACCCCCCACATTAATTTTTCTTTAATATCTATAAGGTACAGACATCGACCTGTTACAATTTTATTATATGTATAGATACGGTGACCATCCGTGCTGTATTATACGGGACAGTCCTCTTTTTTTACCCATTGTCCTGTTAATTTATTTATTTTATACGGGACGTTAAATGTTCTGTATTTCTTTTAATGTCCCGTATTTGGTATTTCGCCCACTTAAGAGCTCATTAAAATGGCATGTCTATGAACGAGTTTTAAGTGATGTTGGTATGTGATCGTAATTTTCTCCATAAACAGTTATTATTTTCTAATCTGAATGCCTGTGATTCGAATCGAGGATAACATACAGTGACTAAAATAAAAATTAGCACTCGACATTTTAGTAAGTTTTGGATATTTTCCTTAGTTTATTTAAAATTTANTTACAAATTAATTCTGCAATATTTCACTTACTCTGTACGAAAAAATACGCAAC
>NW_016161098.1:0-55426 GCF_001687245.7 Rhagoletis zephyria
CACACCGGCAAACTTTTTGTGCCGTGTAACTTTTACTTGCACCATTTTAATTTGCTTGCGATTTTTGCCGCCAGTGGCTGCGCACAGTACGCGCCGGGTGTTTTACGCAAAAATAACATATAAAATGGACAACAGCTAACTGCCATTTAGCTAGTAGTTTTTTGCAGCGCTGTGCTCTGGCTTTTTGAGAATATTGCGTATACGCAGTGTACGCCCATAGCCGCACCTCACGGCTAACCAGTCGAGCCTCTTCGCCAGTTATGCAATCAGTCGGGCAAAAAAAACATTGCACTACACTTTCTAAGCATTTAATTTTTCTTTAGTTTGCAACTGATTTTTAATTCTTTTTTATTCAAATAAATTTGGTTCTTCTCTCTTGATTGCTTACCGCTTTTAATATTTCATTTTTCTGACAAGTTTAATGTGCTTTTGGCGCTTTTGCATAATTCCACTTTTTCCTCCTCATATTTTTTGCTATATTTAGTAATTTCTGTTAATATCTTTTTGAAAGCGCGCCTCGCCAGTTTTATGCCGATGTAACATTTAGCCATTTTACGGCCACACTCTTGGCAGCTGAATACAAACAAAAAAATAATTCTCTGGCTCTGCTCGCCGCAGGCTCAAGCCCAATGACCTTGTACGCCCTTTTTAATATTTCCTGTGCTACTGTGCAACTCAGTGGTTTACATCATTTTTCACTACTCATTACATTTTATTGCGAAATAAGTATTTCCTTGGCGTTTATGTGTCTTAAACTCAACAACCTCGACGTTTATGAAGCGGCAATTCATCGCACAAAGGGATAACTGGCGTGAAGTAGAGCTGAGTTAATACATTGAAGATATTTTTATCTCCTACATGTATGTGAATGAATGAAAAAAGTGAATGTGCTTAGCACGGAACTCAAAATGAACTCCCAGATAAATAGCTCGAAGGTGGTGCTGGGTGCTCGACGTGCTTCGAAGTGGGAGAAAAGGGGGAAAATGTATTCTGGGAGACACTAAAGCCCAGAGAAAATCGCGTAATCTTTATGCTTGACAAAATTACGCAGAATGCAGCGGCCGGCACTGTACGCCCCCAAAGATAACAAAGATGACGGAAGGCACAAGAAAGTGGTGAAAGCGTGCATAAGGTACCTGACTTATAGGTCAGCTTGGTCAGCAAAGGCAGTCAAACGAAGGAAGAATCTATTATAGAACCAGCTACAAGGAAATCAGCTGCAGATAATTCTGCCCAGATAGAAATACTATCGGGGAAACGGCAGTCCTGCGAGGTGATTAGACAACACCATCCGGTAGCGCCCATCAACACCAGGCAGCGGCAATCCTATTCAAAACAAGTCAAAACTCTCTGTACGGATGACCGAATAAATATTTGAAAATCCTGACAAGCCCATTCCGAGCTTTGACTGTGGAGAGTCTCTGTGGGGCTGTGGAATTTTTAAATGCAGATTTGAATTCTCTACGACGGTCGCTATGGTTGAGTGATTAGAGCTGCGTACTACTACTGCGTACCTGAGGATCTGACTTCCATCCCTGGTATGAGCAATATCCAAAGTTGAAAAAAGGCTATTCTAACAGCGATTACCTTTCGATAGGCAGTGACAAAGCTTCGAGTGTATTTCTACCTTGAAAAAGCTTCTCATAAGCGGTGTTAATTCCCCTCTATTTGTGCATCAGCATGAAGACGCATGCCAAGATATTGCTATAACAGTTACCTAGGGACCCCCGGAGGTGTCCAGAAGACTCATTGCTCGTATTTGGCGTAAATGACGATGGATATCAAAATATTGGTGATATAGCAGGTGGTCATCTGAGCAGAATAGCCACTGGAGGGTGCACAAAGGCTTAGCGTACCTTCTTAAGCGCAGGAAAGGGAGAGATGAGTCCCTGCGGAAGGTAGTGCTGTTCTTCGGGGTTAGAAGAGAAAAGCTTGAATTATTCGGCTCAAATAAGCCGATTTTAAAAGCTGATGTCGGGGATGCCAACCGAATGTTGGGCGACATGATGCTGAAGGAGAACGCCAGCGAGAAGGTCGTCGAGGATGCTAAAGCCTGTTGAAGGACATGACATTAAGAACTCAAGAGGCCGAGAAATCCTTGGGGAGACCCAGGCAAATCTTACACCTTCTATGGTCGACTCGCACAACCTTCTTTTCGTTCTAAGAGAGAAAGTCATCGACATCTCATTAACACAGCAATCTGGTGTAAGAATTTTTATGTAACAACAAAAATACTGAAGTAAGGTCTGGGATTAGTGACAACATAATCTCAATGGAGTTAAAAAAGGACATCCAGTACGACAAAGAAGCTTGCTGCTGGAGGATTTGCGAATCCATCGAGAGTACCAAGAAAGCAGCCAGGCCAAGCAGGATCCAATGATCCTATCTATTAACAGATTCTATAATTCAAGCACCGAGTTGGCCAAGGAGTCGTTGAACATTCTCTTATATTTATATGCACTGGGAAAGTGGTAATTCCCCGAACTCGAGACCTCCACTCTAGATAATCCACCAGCCCACTCTGATGACCTTTTGGATGCGATTCTGTAGATAGGTTATCTTTTCATTATTATTTTATATTTTAAGTTGTTTCCTTTTTAAATCAGGATGTGAGCATTCCGATTCCGATAACAATTTTTGAAGGAGCCCAACACTAAATAACGTCCCGCTGGATCGGACGGATCACTATAACTCCGAGGATTTCAATAAACCTAACGTTTACCGTACTCAAGACCTTTAAGAGGCTTTCATATCTGCATATAGTAGACAAGACGTGCAATGATGGTACTCTTAAGAACTTTGGCGTTGCGTTGGTTGTTGATGGGCTTAGCCTAAAATGAGTCATTCGGTATCCGTTTTCACTAAAAAGCATCGTTCGAACATTATAAATGCCTTGGCTACTATGGCGGCTTTTCGCCAAGAGGCTTCACATTCGGAGAAGAAGTGAAGGATCGTTTCCACGCAGTCGTATAGACTGGAGTTGAGGCAGCTTGTTATGTGAAATACCCATTTTTGATGCTTAGCTATCTAAAAGACATACGGTACAATCTGAGTCTTAGCTTTCAATATTACACAAGCCCTCTCCATTCCATAAAAATCTTACAAACTTTAGTGACTGTAATGAGAATGCTCTCTCTGAGTGTCAGGAGGAGAGACATCCTTCTAACCGAGGTGAGGTTAATCCATACTGTCAGTATAAAGTCTGTCAAGCCGTTTGCTATATCGAATGATGTCCGTGGATGTCCGACACTGTCACCTTCCGCTATCTCCCCCAAGTTATTGAAAAAGGATGATCCAAAATGATTGACACGCCTTGTCTGGAGAGCTTGGCATTGAAATAAAAAATTCTGAATCGATTTCTCTCCATCCCCGTCATGACAACTTCTTCAGAGGGAGCTTGTTGGTATACGCCATCGATGGAGCAGTGCCCTGTGATGACACCGGTAAGAGTCCTTATTGCAGATTTGTTTAGTGTCAATAGTTCCACGACTCTTACTGAGTCTCGACCACAAGGATCTTGAGTGGTCCCGATTGATCCATAGGACATTAACTACGGCTGTGCTCTATTCTTCAAACCCCCTTAGCAGAAAAGATACCATTTGCATCGTTATTATTTACATATTCTACAATACATGTACAGTGACGAACAAAAGTATTGGCACAGAGAATTTTTCGCCAGATATGCAAAGTTTTTTACTGTAATTTATTTTCGATAATTTTTTAAAAAAATATAGTTCATTTTACAACAGAAAACGTAATAATAAAATCTCTAAACTTTGTGCAAAACTCAGGAAAATTCTTTAAATTTGCACACTAATTTGCAACTTTTTATTAAGATTTAAAAAAAAAATTCAAAGTATGTAGTTTTATAGCCCATTAAGTATAACAAAGTGCAAGTTTAAAGTTTTTAGAAAATCGCGTTGATTTTTGGAAATTTTTTTAGTGGAAGGTGTTGCTCATTTTCTCCATACAAAAAATAATTGTCCAATTACTTTTTACGGAAGAACTTGCGTGAAAAAAAAATTCCAAAAATCAATGCGATTTTCTAGCGACTTCAAACTTGCACTTTGTTATACTAAATTTGAATGGGCTATAAAACTGCATACTTCGAATTTTTCTAAAAAATCTGAATAAAAAGTTGCAAATAAGTGTGCAAATTTAATGAATTTTCCTGAGTTTTGCACAAAGTTTAGAGNTGAATAAAAAGTTGCAAATAAGTGTGCAAATTTAATGAATTTTCCTGAGTTTTGCACAAAGTTTAGAGGTTTTATTATTATGTTTTCTGGTGTAGAATAAACAATATATTTTTACAAAAAATTATCGAAAATAAATTAGAATAAAGAACTTTGCATATATTGCGAAAAATTCACTGTGCCAATACTTCTGTTCGGCACTGTATATATTTTATAAAAAATTAATATTCGCCCATAACTTCACTGTGAATTCCTCTTTAAATTAAATTTTCCACCTTATTTATCATTTCAGAATTTCACATTTTATTTATATTTATGTATTTTCAGTATGATTACATTCACAGTAAACATTTTTTGCAAATTTGCACACTCACTCACCACCGCACGGTTCCACCGCATCCCTGCACAAATACTTACCATTCTGCTTTCCATTATTACCTTCGCACTCTGCTTATTTGCGGTTTTGCTCGCATATTTATTCCATCCGTTTCGCTTTATTCACAATTATTCCGCAATTTATGTAAATTTTTTGTAAAAATTGAGTACTATTTCCTCATGAACTCGTTCGATTATTCTTTACGTTTAATCGGCGTGAAAGTGTTTATTTTCCTTTATTTAACTGTGCCAACCAATTTCACCGGACCAAAAAAAAAAAGAAATTATGCAAGAACGAGTGCATTTATATACTGACATTTGCAAAGGTCGAGTAGGTTTTTTAAGTGTTTAAATTATATTTCATAAAAATTAACTAAAGTGATTAAACTTTATTCAGGCCATTACTTACCATCATTTACAAAATATGTATATAGCATGGATACCATGGAGGATATCTCTTGATTTTTGGAAGATTTTTTAGTCTGCCAATGAAAATAGCGAACCTAACCGTGTATAACAAGGAAAATTTTTAAGGATTTTTCTGCCTAATACAACGTCTCTTTTCCACTCTTCGACTGACTTCCAAGTAGATTCGTGTTTGCTGTAGTAATGGTTTAAGTTGCACAGTCCAACGGACTGGCGGAGCTCATAACTTGCCACTGTGCTTTAAGAAATCGGTGTGAGAAATGTGTGAACTATCGAAATGTGCAGAATCTATCGAGTGCTGGGATTAATGTAGCTGAAGAATATTTTCTGAAGACTTAAAAAAAAACAACTAGTGTGAGTGAGCTATTTAACCATTGTTGCCTCTCTTACCTAAGCTATATTATTACATTCCTTTATGAAATTCGCAGATATAAAAGACAACTTTATCTCATTAATGACTAAAATTTATTTTTAATATAAACCATGATGATGATTTGTATTTAACACACTTGCGCATAAAAGCCATATGCAGAAAAAGACGTCGCAAGCACGTAACAAAATCATTAATAAGATTCCCTCGTAACGAGCAAAATTTTAAACCACCTAGACCAGCACTAACCATGAAGCAGCTAGAGAAATGGTAATACTCGTTCGCGTTAATTTTAAAAACGCTTTTCCTGCAAACAGATGCTCAAAATAAATTTGTTTAACTCGAGCGGTGCTTAGCTGGGGGAAATGCCATCAAATAAATCGTCTAACATGCCTCATTTATTGCACATTATAATGCCAGCGAGAGCATTGCAGCAAGCTTTATAGCAACATTTTCATCCCAAATGACAAGTGCCAGCCAGCCAGCCAGCGCTCACACACACTCACCCACTCATTCACCTACTCACTAAAGGCAATCAACTTCAGCTTCTTAGTTAGTGATGCTTCAATTATGCAAAAGAGCTGAAATGGCAAAAGCAAACAGCTGAAGCCCAACCACCCCACACCTCCACCTCCACTACCGCCGCCAACAATAGCAAAAACAAGTAGCGAGCGCTGAACTGTTGAACTGCTGCGTTGCTGTGCTGTGCTGCGGCTAACCAATCAAACAAAGCTGCTTTATCCTTTGGTAGGAGTCGCTGGCTGGCGGATTATCTCATTAAACGTAAATGAGCCACAACAACATGTACCTACTCGCGCGCATACATACAAATTTACATACTTATAGGTACAGCGCTATGTCCATCCACCCACCCAGCCAGCCGCCCCCCACACAATGCCATGCAATTTAATGCGACGCACATTGAGTGGCGGTTAAGAGCGCTACTATCCAATAAACGTGGCGGACGGACGGTAAACGAATTTAAAATTCAACTCACTTACACATAAGCACAGTCACGAACGCACATACACGCTCGTTAACTCTGTGTAAGAGGTATATGCATAGCTACTTTAGGCTGAGCGCTGGCGTGCGGAAATTCGGTGGAGCAAGGCTTACGAGTGGTGGCGCCTTAAAGTCTGCTACGCACGAAAGTGAAAGGTCTTGGCCGCGCTGTGTGTGAATGGCCTCGCGAGCTGAGTTTGAGGCATGCGACGGAGTGCGACATTATCACAATAAGCGTACGCGGATTTTACTTACTTTCTACATATATACGTAGAAGCGCATACGTAAATAGTACTTCATTCCTTTATCGTCAACTTTTCTATGCTAACTACGCTCTTAAGCCATGGCATGCGTGTTTAATGACCCAAAATGTACGTGAAAACATACGCTAGAAATATTTTGTTAACTCGAAATAAGTATGCATAGATACATTAGGGTGCATCACCAAAATTAAGTTGCAGTTTTTCCAACGGAATTATAAAATGTATTATATTTTAAGACTTGGGCCAAAATATTTCAGAAAAATATTTAGATTTACATAAGCTAGACCGATTTGAAAATACCTCCGAAAATTTTTAAACCTTTATACTCAATCGTTTTAAGCTTAAACTCTTCAATCATCTGAAGATTTTTTAGAAAAAATATTTTTAAAAACTTTATTTTATTAAAAAAAGAAATCATTTTTGGAGGTATTTTCAAAAATTCCTAGCTCACGTAAATTTTAATACTTTCCTCAAATCTTTGGCGGAAGTCTTAAAATATAATAAATTTTATATTTCCGATGGACAAACAGTACCAATTTTTTGTATTTTTTTTTATGAAGAGGGAGCTCCCCCTAATGTACAAATGTTCACAACTAGCATACATGTTTGGAAAAATATGCTCCATTTGCTCATTTATTACTACCCGAATAGCGCTTTCCACCATATTCGGTTTGCCAACACAAAGGCAATCTGTACATTCCTCTCTTCCCTCTTCATTTACATAGCTAAATAGTATGCAATGCCTTCAAATGTGCGCTTTAACGATTTGTTTTATGCGTTTGTTGACAAGTTTATTTGGTGACAGTACGTCTTTTGCATTGTCGACGGATTTTGACTTTGCATTTAAGTAGTCTAAACTCTAAATGTTTATAGCATTTTTGGTTGTTTTATGTGCAATTATGCGTCTCTTTTATGACTATTTACTAGCTAAGATTTCGTACATACATATGTATGTATGTAAGTTATTGTTCCATTTACTTGCCTTATTTTTTCACGAAAAATGTGTTTGTTTAAAAACTGGACATAGATTTACAATAATTTTTGATAAGCCGCTGAGGCCGCGCTCATAGTCTGATCAGGCTTATCGAGAGGCTTTCCGATGCAAGGACTCGTGTCTCGTGGATTTCCAAGTCTCGGAAGGAGCGTTCAATAACAGATTTCCAGAGATCAACCAAATGTCTTGTTGGAGCTTGCCAAGGGTTATTCGCTGGAGGAATTTACAGAAATATAAGGCAATAAATACTTATAGAGAGAGTGGTGACGGCGAACATAGACGAGATCCAAATTTCAAGATGCGTGACAATTTGGCGTGCTCGCCGCACCACTTCTTTGACACTTTGTATTGGTAGCTGATTTTTCCGACAATATGAGAAAACAAACCGCTTCCATTCGGTAACCTGAAATAAATATGGCAAAACTTCGAAATTGGTCTATCTCTATAGTAGAGATCTGCAATTGTTCGCTTTTTTAAGTCAATAGTTGACTATGGTTAACCCCATAAAACAATTTTTGTTGCAGGAAATAAGAAAGCGTGTTGCCCACGCCGGTAATATGGCCATTGTATCCATTTCTTATTACCAGTCGCTCTAAAACGTCCGACGAAGGTAACTCGCCTGAACGAGCGGTTTTCTTATTACCTGAATGAGTCGTTTTCTTATCGCTTTATTATTGCTACAGGCGATATTTGGAATAATTTTATATTTTTTAATACTTCATTTATTTTATCTAAACATAATTGGAACTTACAAGCGGTATTAATTCCTTCTTTTGCAATGCGGCTTCCTATTTTTTCAAACCTATCTAAATCGGTGAGTCGCCAATTTGTTGCCATTGACAATTGTTGCTTATTTCTCATGTTTTGCATGGTGGGCTAGTTTCTGTATACTTCTTCTATGTATGTATTTGGTTATGAGACAAAATAGAGATGTATGTAACGTCAGTTTCATTTCTCCAGTGTGACCCAGGCGCACTTACATTTTTTTTTGTTTTTATTCGAATCTCTAAATCCAAATACTTAATACTGCTTATCAAGTTTTTCTTCGCATGCGTAGGGCTACTCTGCTGGAAAAGTATCTGATGAGGTCTAAGCATTTTAGAAGGCCATTTTCTCTACAATCTACCAGGCATCTAGCCCGCTCATTACAGGGAAAAGTTCTGTAGACAAATCCGCTTTAAAGCAAAGTGAAGATTTTTGTGTTGAGGGACCAAAATTTTTGTCAAAATTACCGTAATTTGCGCGAAACAAGTCACGTGTTTCCAACTTCTTTGAAAATAGAGGAAAAAAAGCAAAGCGGCTAAAAATCAACCATTTGGCAAAGGACACGGTGCTGGCGCATATGTTACCTTAACAAAAGCAGAAAGAAAAACGCTCGCACCACCAAAAGCTTAACAATGTTAGCACCCCCAAAAACTTCATAATCCCATAAACAACAAAAAAAATACGGAGAGACTACGAGTAAAATGTGGCAGACGCAGCAGCAGACATTGGCACTGACACTGACACTCAAACACCCTCAAGCTTGTGCAAAGCCATAACAATACAAGCAGCAACAACGCTGAAAACTCCAACTACACAAAAGTGTGGGTGCCCAACTTTCTGTCTGTCCCTCTGTCTGTCTCTATGTAAGTTCGTTACGTATGTTTGCAATGGCCTATGCACCCGCATGCCTATGTTTGTTTGTATGTGTATGCGCACTACAGCTAACGATTTTTTAAAAAGTCCGCTCACGTATGAAAATAGTATTTTGATACCCCGTGTATAATGGGATTTGTTTATTGCTATCATTTGCGAAAACTTTCCGAGCTTTTACGATGTGTAGAGCTCGAAAAATATTTGAATTTGGATACCGTAATGGCGGCAAAGCGGGCGGTGGTGGATGGGTGGCGCACAGAACGCAGCAGACTGCAACGAGACTCTGTGCAATTCGCCGCACGGCTGACAAAGCGGAAATGTGTATGAAAGTGAGCTTAGGTGGCGAGATGAGCGAAATGCGCATTAATGCTGGAGCGGCATGGCGCGAAGTCAGGTGTTATCCAAATGAATTTTGAGCTACGGTGGAGGATTTGGTTGGTTGGTTGGTGCGTTGCGTTGAAATGCTCAAAACTTTTACAAGCTTTTTACTTTTTTTGCAAACATTACACACTCGTACATATTCGCTACATTCGCACGTTGGCCGGTGCCATCGCCCCAACTGCTCATTACCACCTGTGGTGGTGTGAATTCCAAAGTTTTTTGCAAGGAAACTGTGTAATAGAAATTTGCCAAGATGGAGAGTAGTATCAAGTGTGGGTGGCCGTAAAAATAAATGTCAAGCGTGAATATGGTGAAGTATGCAAGTATGAAGTGGATGGTTGGGGTTGTAGTGTGGTTCACATTTGGGCTTATGTCTGTTGTCTTGGCTTTGGCATGGTCCTTAACAGCTTCTTCTATTACATATTTCCTCTAGCTTTTGTCAATGTTTATTTCATTTTGTACTTACATATTTTTTCATAAGAAACTAAAAAAGCGACACCTCGTCATTGCCGTCATCATCATCCATGGCTAGGGTGACACTACTTTGTGAATGCGGGCGTGTCGAAATACAGTATATTCTATTCGCGAAAACTTGAATTAAATTCAAAATTTTTAATCCTAAAAATATTGATGAATATCGGTATCGATAAGGACTACGATGACGATAATTATAACAACAACGATAACAATAACGATTTCTGTAACGATTACGATATCGATTGCGATTACGATATCGGTAAAAATTACGATATGGACAACAAATACGATATCGATAAAGACTACGATAACGATAATTACAATAGAAATCGTAAAAATAACGTCTGCGATTACGATTATGTTATCGATAATGATTACGATATCGAAAACGATTACGATGCCGATAAAGATTACCATATCGAACACGAAATCGATAAAAATATTTATAAAGAACTACGATAACAATAACGTTTGCGATTGCAATTACGGTAAATAATTAGATATCGATGATTACTACGTTAATGATTACGATAATTTCAATAACAAGAATAGCCATAACAATTTCTACTAAAATTACTATATCGATAAAGATTACGATGTCGAATACGACAACGATAATTATAATAACAACGATAAAAATAAATTTTGCGTTTACGATTAAGATAAAGGTTAACGATAATTATAATAACAACGATAACAATAACAATTGCGATAACGGTTTGAATGTGATAACAATAGCGTTTTCTATTACGATTACGATATCAATAGAGACCACTATAACTATAATTACAATATCAACAATAACAGTAATGCTTGCCTTTACGAATACGTTTACGATAACAAATACGATATCAATAAGGACTACGATAACGATAACCACAACAGCAACGACACCAATAACTACTGCGATTACGATTGCAATGTGGGTAAGAATTACAGTTTCGATATCGATAACGAAAATTATATCAATAAGCACAACAATAATGATAACGATATCGAATTCGACATTCATTTACTCGAGCGAGAGAATATTTAGTAATACATTTACGACGCATCTCCATTTATATTCATAGCTGTAGATGAAAATAGTGCCCTCCTCGATTGTCCTGCCTTTTCTCTATTTCCTTCAAGTAGACAACTCGCCTTATAAGTATCCAATGAAATCCAATAGCTTATTTGGTGACATCAAGTACATAGGTTTTTTACTCCAGGCTTAATTACGTCCGGGTTATTTCTCCCGTTTTCTCGGAAATTCATCGCGTTGGAGAAGTTGGTGCCCAAAATTTTCAACCTCTTTGCCACAGAATCCGTATAAATCGTCAGACGAGACCCTTAGTTCCTATAGCTGACTTGGCAATCTGCAATCGCCTCTTAAGATACCTGCTAGACTTCGTAGTTTGTTCTTTGGAAGGCTAATAACTTTGCAATATCTTTCATTATTATATCCCCTCAATAGCTTCTGTACCTGGCTAGGTTATGAAGATTCGTGCCACACTTTTCTACGGGTTTATTTTCCTAACCGTATTACAAATTGTATTATCCTGTGATATGTCAGCGATAGGCTCGAGTATACTTTCCACTGTGAGACTAGATTTTCAGTAAATTTGTCGATAAGATTGATGTATTATACTTCTATTCTGGCTGTCTTATTAAATTTATAGACTTTGTAGACATTTAAGTTTCTTAGGTGAAATTCTAGAAGCATTAAAATACAAAAATTGTAATGACAAAGTTGGACATTAAAAAATATTCATGTCATTACGTTAAAAAAATAGTCATTGAATTCATTTCCACAAGGCATTTTTTAAATGCCTCTAATTTTTTGTAATTTCAATGCCTAGGGGAAATTCGGGTGATCAAAACGAAGTTCCTCAGGCAGTTAGTGCCCCCTCCGCAGAACTTTTCGGGAATGTTGATGAAATGTACATCTGTAAGAATCGAGATCTGGTGCTTGGCTAGTTGCAGAAGCTGCCTTGACCACATGTGGTCAACAACCCTCCAGAGCCTTGCAACTCCGCATGTCGTGGTTTTCACTCAGCGCTCGCTGAGCCGACTGTGACCCCATCTGTCCAGGAGCAGGACACAGGTTGCCAAACAACTCCAATGCCGTCCCTATCCGAGGTTATGGCCTCGACGGTTCCCTGACTAGCAAATTTATGTGCCTTGCAATTTCCAGGGAAGTCACACTGTGTCCTAGGACCCAAATCATCTTGATATGGAAGTTTTCCCGACTAGTTTCGATCGTCCCAATAGTGATCCCAACGCCCTGATTGTCACTTGGCTATCAGAGGAGATATTTAACCTACTAGTCGACTCTTTTATAGCGGCCACCTCCACCTGAAATACGCTGCAGAGATCCGGCTCTTAAAACATACGATTTTAGTGGTGACTTACTTCCGCTGTTGGTATGTGAGGAGTCTCTTCTTCGCGCAGAAGTTTATCAGTCGTCGGAGTAATCTTTGTGATGTCATTAGTTGCAGTTCATCTGAACTTGCCATAGGAGAGACCCGAAGTATATTAGTTTATTATTAATAACTTAAAATTATTAAATCTCTCTCTTGGCTTTTGTAAATCCAAGTGGCCTAAACTGAGCTCATACCCATATCACTTGAGGTTAACGTAATTTCTATCACTACCGTGGTGAAAGCTAATGTGGGCTAGATTTTATTAGGATGGGCCGTTTCTAATGGGTTGCTGCTGTTCAAGATTAGTCACGATTAGAAGTGATGATTCCCTCAGTTGGGATTGGCCCTGCGCTATAATTTTTCATAGACTGCTGCGAGATATCCTTGTCTATCTGCTAATCTGCGTTAATTCTGCCCACTGCCGCACCACTCAGTAAATGCCGACCATGGCAGTTTGAATTGACTGTGCTTCCCATCGGGGCTACCGATTTGCGCCCTCGTGATGAAAACCACAAGCGGCGTCTTTACGGTCACATGTGGGTTCTACTAAACTCCGACGTTGATCTGTTGGGAGTGAGCCTTGTTCAGTGATCAGTTGCGCTTAGAAGTGCTGGCTCTCTATATATCCCGCTGCTTGTAGGTGCTTTTCCCTCACTAGATTATATATTCGCTTAATTTTTGCATGAAATGGTCATTTTTTGTTTCGTCAATCCATCTATTCGCTGCACAGTACTTCGTCACGCTACGATGATGACTGTTATATAATATTGACACTTTAGCGCCGCAAAACAGCAGCCATTACGACCAAAAAAGACAAAAACAAAACCAAAAATGGAAACTCTAAAAATAGAATGAAACATAAGTAAGTAAATCCAACAACCTTCATTACGGCGACCAGAATGTGCAATATGATCTGCAAGCCATTTTCCCAACCTTGCAACAAGAGGAAAAAAAATATAAAAAAGTAAAATAAAATAAAGTAATGTAAACAGCGAAAAGTTACATTTACCTACAACAATAAATGTTAAGCATACTTTATGAGGCGGCAAAAGTAAGCAGACGAGGGTGGCTGAAATCCTAGAGGAAAGAGTAGCAAAACAGGGGAGAAAAAGTGGCGGGTAAGGCAACAGACATTGCAAGCCAACATAAATCCGTGGACTTTTCGAAGCCACTTCAACTTTTTCACACTTACCTTTGCATATGGATGGGTATGTAAGAGCGTCAACGTGCGCCAGATGGCACTTTGGCAACGCCGTCGGTAAGCTGTGACGGCTATACGGCTATGTACGACTGCGGCCACTGGCAGTGAAATGCGATACAGTGCAAGTACTTGAGCAGCAGCAGCGACGACACCCGAGCGACCGATCATCAACCCACCACCATCATGAAACTTGAAATGTTCGGGCTTCTTGCTATTGTTTCAAAGGCAGTCAAGTGGCGCCTTGAAGCTTGCTCAGCCACGCTTGTCCTCAGATGGTCGGTCACACAAAGTCAGCGCAATCATTTTCGGGGGTATAGCAGAGATTATAGTAAAAGAAATATATGTCTGCCTCAGTGTTTGTGGCGCAAGCTTTTGGGGCATGTGGCACGCTGCATGCTGACACTGGAATTACTTTCATTGCCGCATTTTTCATCATCATCGTCGTCATTGGCCTCCTTCATCTCAATTTCACCTAGCCACTGAGACTTGTAAACTTGCACTTAGCTCCCAACCATCGGCCGTTTTACTACCTTTTTCGACATGCAACACACGACGGCCAACACTTGATACAGCTACTTTGTATTATAGCATACATATTTACATCAATGTATTTACATAGGTACTTATTTGCGAAATGCCAGCAATAAGGATATCGTGTCAGCTATGAAATTACAACCGCCTGGAATCTGACGATGGATAAATGTCTGCCTGAGTGCCTGGCCCCCGTACTTCTTCTGCTGCGTGTGTGCAACGGTGAAGCATCAAATTTAAGCAACAATTTCACACATTTGCTCTTCTTTTCAACGACAGCTTCATACTTGCACTTCCCACATGTCCGCCTTTTGTTCGCTTGCCTGGCGTCCTGCCTACTTCCACTTGTCACTTTTGCCCAAATCTCATTTGAGTTATTACTGCAATTATCGTTTTGGGTTTGTTTCTTTGCCTGCTACTGCACATTTGGGGTCTCGCACGTCATTTATCTGCATGCGTTCATACCCCTAAAGTTCTCTGACAATTGCCATTGAGCGTTATTATTGTGCTTCGCATCCCAGTTGCTGCTGGTTGTGTTGATGACTTTGTTGATCCATCGATTATGATTTTATTGTTTGTATATCTTTGTTTAAACACCTTTTGAGCAGGCAAGTTTTACCTAGATTTTGTTATTGTTTCTGTTCTACCATTTATTTATTTGTCTTTTCTTTCTCTCTTTCTAGTTTTATAAATCTTCCTGTGGAGCTGAATATTCCATTACAGCTGCCGTGTATCCACATATTTCGGCTGTCCTGATATCCCGTTGAGTGAAATATTGCATAGCTCTGTGAAAGCATCACAAGATGCAGTGTGTGATTTGAGCTCGGAGAGGGCAATTTAGGTTAAGCTAGGAAAGATGCGTTATTACATACTAACCCTAAATTAGAAATGTATAGCAAACTTTTCAAGCATTTGCGTTCTATTTATATATTAGCTTTGTACATAGTCAGCGTACGCGCGGAGCTCAAGCTTTAGTTATTTTCGTGAGATATTATAAAAAATTAGTTCAAATTTTGGGCAGCATAAAATTAAAGCAGAGTTGGTCGGGGTGAGCTTCTACCTCGAGCCCGTCTGAAGCGCCGAGTAAAAGCAATAATGCATTAAGACTTAGCAATGGCGTTATTAAGATGGCTATGAAGAGAGAACCTAGAATCGAATACCACACCCAGATCTGTAACTCTAAGGATTAGATAGCCGAGAGCCGTCTAAATGATAAGAATTTGAAAAAGAGGAACGAGATTTGGAGTAAGAGAAATAAAAACATTTTTTGATATGTGGGTTTAGGTGTGTTTTTTTTAAGCAAGGACATTATCAAGATTAGATGGAAGACGTTTACGAAAAAAAAAATTAACAACTATTTCCTTTAATACCGCATAAGCCTAAACGATCAGGGAAAGATTCATCATCGGAAGAAGGGTAAACTCTGGCCTCCCTTTTTTACAAAACGTTGTCGAAGGTATGCACCAAAGTTACCTACTCGAGGCTCAGCGTACTATTTTTTGGGCATAGAAGAAGCTATGCCCTCTCGGAAAAAGCCGTTTCGAACTTGAAAGACATCTGAATATAGGAAGTTATTATCAAGAATACTTCCCATAGATTTTAATCTTCCTGCCTCTACCTCATAATCCACACACCCCACTTTTGTTGCACACTAAGACTCAGTAAAAGTCAATTCCACTTGCCAGCTGTAACATTTTAATTGAAGCACCGAAAAATACTTTTCTCTACGCTCAGCAAATTAGCAAATTCTTAGCTTTTCCTTATTTGCACTGCGCCTTTCATTTGGATTCCGAAAAGCAAATATTTACGCGCCTTAACCAAGTCAACAACAAATAGCAAGGCTACAACAACAACAACAATCACACGATCATACCAACATATTTAAAGATTTCATTGCATTCTCCCTCACTCTTTTGGCCAGTTACTTGGCCAAAAGTTTGCCTGCCTTATTGACGGTGCACCAAAAGTTGTTGGTGACCGACCGACCACCGACCACCGACCAGTCATCGTCGTCGTCGTCGTCCTCGTCGTCGCTTATCTCGTTTAAGCGAAAGGGTTAGATACGCTTTGCAAAAAGCCAAAGTGGCTAGAAAAGCTAAGAAAATTGTACATAAAACTTGAAGTTTTAGAAGACGTTCGAGATAGTAACCATTTGTGCTGGTTGTTGCTGCTAGTTGATGCAGTTGTTGGTGCTGTTTTTGTAACTAAAACACATAGTCGTTGGTGGGTAGTTTTCTTTTAATTTGTTTGAAAACTAAACTTTGTGGTTTCTTGTGCAAACAAGCGCGTCGAGCTGTTGCGGCAGCAGGGACTGAGTTGAGCGGCGGAAGGGCGAGTGAAGGCAAGGGAAGGTAAGGGAAGGCAGTGAAAGGGTGCAGAAGAAAGTGCATTGCTGTCGACGCATAGCAAGAAGTTTGTTGTAATTTTGGATATTTTTTTTTTTCTTTTTTGGTTGTCGTAAGCTAACTCGTATTTGCTGACTTTGTGGGTGTCGAGTAAGGATGCAGAAGCTTTGAGGGCCGCTAGGAAAATAATTTGTGTGTAAAATGAAAATGTGAAGTTGCTGCGAGCAAATTTCCTGCCGTGTCTTCTTCATTAGTTCTGCCTTGCTCTCAAAAAAAAAAAAGGCAGGAAAAAACTTGCACTCGCTCTACGCGTGCAAGTTTTTGCAGCTGTTGCTTTTGCTTTTCTGCTTGCACTCTGAAAGGCTCCTGCCTTATTTTTATTTATTTTTTTTGAGCTTCTTTTCTTTATTTTGTGAGTGGCAAAAGCGACTAATTCAATGGAAAATGCAAAATTAAATTGTGTTGATAATTTCACCCAAAAGTAGTTGGCAGCAACAACGGCGGTAGAGCAGCGGCGGCAGCAATGCTTTTAGACAGCACTTCTTGTTGTTCTTTGTAAATTTCTTGTACTTTGTAATTCTAGTTGCGGTTATTTCACAGCTCCTCTGAGAAATGTCTAAATGAATGAAATAGTTTCGCTAAGAAAACAACTCGTAGTAGAGCAAAAGTCTTCTCCTCTTTAGCAGTTGAGCGAGATAAAGGCACTTGAAAGTGGTGAAAGACGAACGGCAAAAGTGGCGTAGGCGGCAATTGTACGGGTAAATATGTAAATGATGAAAGAGTTTCTGGTGTTTGTTTGGCGGATAGTGGATAATTAGTTTGCGGATTCTTGCTGATTAAGAAACTGAATTGTGTTTGAGGTTCTTTTTTGTGTTGTGCGTTTAGTTATTGCTTTGCCTTTCTAATGCGTAAGTTGCAGGGATGCCACACGAAATTAGAGCAAAGGAAACGAGAAATTAAAAATTTGTGAATAGTTAAAAGTTTCGTAAAATCTTAACTATTTAAATTTAAGTTGCCAACTGGGTTACGAGTTCCGGGCTAGGCATGAAACCTTAAAAAGCAAAGTTAAAAGTCCAAGTTTTCAACGCACCACCTCATTAATTTGCATTCCACTAAAGCTGAACAGCAAGCTGTCCTAGAAGTCACACATAAAAGAAATAGTAAGTCGGTTCCAACGTGAATGACTTACCTGGGCTGAGGATCTATTACACATAAAGCTTAGTATCCAGCTCTTAAGAAAGGCAAAAACTCCATATAAAATGGCGTACAAGAAATGGCTAAGAAATTTTCTTGAGTCAAATTTCCTTAAGGCAGTACGCAGTTCTTCAGAAATTTAGTACGCTTTCTACTACGGTTTTCTAAAGTTTTTTGTGAAAAAAGAGCACAAGGCAACCCAGGTTTGCAACAGAAATATATGCCCGTTCCATTATTTCTTGAGGAAAGAGTGAGGCAACAGGCTGTGAGGTACAAGAAATGTCAAAATTCCTTGGACACACACGCGAAATAATGGCAATTTTTTCTTGACCGTTTTCTTAAGAGCTGGATACTAAGCTTTAGGGCCGATTTTTTGCGGGAAAAAGGGAGTATATTGAATGTGTATTAAGGATAAAGGAAGAGGAATGGAATAAATTGTCGGGGTAAATAGCGTCTTAAGGTTCTGTTGGGGTCATCGAGGTGAAGAAATAACCTCTCTTCGAGTTGGTGACTAACGGTTATCAACTTGCGGAGAGTGTGTGCAGGGGGCTTTGTTAGATACGTTCTTTCCAATGTCGGATATTGAGGTTCCTTGTGCACAAGCGCTACATATCTCTCCAATAGATGTTGAGGAGCTGGTTAAGGTTACTCGGGGTTGTCCGCAGGGTTCGATTTGTGGTCCAATTATTTTTAACATCATGTTGGTCGCCCGACCGCCACTCATCCGCTTAAACGGAATCAGTCTCAGGTACGAGACAAATTTCAAATACTTGGGGCTGTTAATGAGCGAACGGATAAACTTTGGTCCACATTTGCTGCGTCTTAAGGAGAGACTTATGGTTGTTGTCGGTCAGTCGGTGTGATTGGGGCAGGACGTCACCTAGGCGTGCGGTGCGTAGCATACATCAGGTATTAATGGGAGCCATATTCTCAATCTCATAGGCATAGAACGTTATATGGCTTTCCAGTTAAGGTGGGGATTGGGATGCCGTTGATTGTATGGGTGGCGTGTGGAGAGTGAATACTTTGAGTGCAAACGCTCTTTACGGGGGACGGTATTAAGGTAGTGGAAGGACCTCTACGACAATAGTTCCAACGGCATATACGTGTTAATATTTGAGAGGTTAATGCGGTGGCGACCAATCCAGAGCGGTACGGAAACTCAACTTGTAGTAGTTTCGGCTACGAGATGCGACCGATGAGTTCACTGTGGTCTGTTCTTGGGTACGGCCCCTCGTACAGTATAGTGGTGGTTGTGCTTTATCACCCAAATGCAGCTAGATGCAACTTTTGTTGTCTCAATGGGAAGTTGCATTACAACCTTGTGCTGGACCTAAAGTACGACAGAGGTTTTGGTGTGCCAATTCTAGCATTTCGGTGTGCTGATCAACCGGCATAAAAAGGGCAAAACCTCGCTGAAGGTGGTTTAATAGCTCCAAGTAATCTTTGTTAAATAAGTTTTATTTTATGGTGTCCTCGTATTGTGGAACGCACTGGATAACAACATCGTTGTTTTCAAGCTTGCATTGGTCTTAATTTAAATCTTATTCTTAACAGCTTAAAGGCCCGTTTTAGTTAAATTGTCAATATGTGGGTATCGCATAGTTCTGATATCTGATATCTCCCTGCATTTGCATTTTTCTATAAAAACGAAATCGGCATTAATTTCAGTGCGAGGATCTCTTATAAAATATCTTTGCGCTTACTCCACTTTTTTATACTATTACGACTTATACCAAAATTCATGTGCACAGAATAATTCCGCTGCTTCCGAAGTCCCATGATTAACATCACTAACATATTCTACCAATCTAAGTACTGCATACCAGGTGACTTTTCGCACTGATTGCACTGATTTTCCAACAGCAGTCAGCAGCCAACCAAAACAAAAGTTTGCTCAACAATTATATGACAAAAGTTTTCAGTTGGCCAAAATCTGTTGGCAAAACGCAAATGAACCTATTCCATGCTCCGCTGATGCGTTGACGCTCAAAGTTGGTCAAGAAAACTCATTGCAAAGTCAAATGACAACTGGAAAACTGCTTAAAATTCTACTTTGTCTGAGTCTGTTGCTCCCACAATGCGGGCGGTCTGGTCTATTTAGTGTGCAGAGCAAAGAACACCGAAAATGCTCGCATGAGTATGCAAATCAACGTAGCACTTGTACGAATACTTATGTACTTATACATGTATGTACGTAGCGCCACATGTCTGTGATTTTGCATTTGAAGTGGGAATATATTTCAGCAAAACTCACTCACTACTTAATGGTGAAAAATGTTTACTGAGAATGAAAAGCATTTAAAGACAGTTTCATAGTTGGGAAAGTTAGATGAAAGTTGTATTTAATGCAGGCAGTGCGGATGCTCGTACATTTGGTCACGGTTTCTTCTTCTCTCACCTTTCCCAAACAGGTAAGACTTTTTATCTGAAAGCTGCATAATCAGACACCGGTCAGTTGCCGCAGAAGGGTGTGAGAGCAATGCTCGGTCTGCTGTTCTTAAATTTCACACACCACTCCTTGCGTACTGTACGTAAAAGTATGTATGTAAGTATGTAACTAAAGATGTGGCTAAGCAGAACCAATATGTGGGCAAATGTTTGTGCATTCCGTTCACCGAAGCCGGAAACCCAAAAATCATTAGCCCTCAGTGTGTTGAACAAAAGCAAATATCTGAGGCACCATGAAAGAGCACTAAAAAACGATTGCAGAAAGTTGTAAGGGGTACTAATACATACATACACTCAGTAGTTGTTGATGGCGGGGCGTCTGTTGGTTTCTCCACAATCTTACAATTTTAAAAGGATTCGCCCTAAACTCATACGCCATACGCTGACCACTGTCTTTAACCGCCCGCCAGTAACCATTAGCTAACAGCCGGTTGCCTTTGGGATATTTGAGACTAAGATGAATGGTCAAAGTCGAAAAGTTTTCAATGTAAGCGAAATTACCCAAACAACTTCACGCACACTTGCCAGCTTGACCAATTCCGGCTAACCCAACAAACACTGTAACAAAAATTTTCAAACGCTTGAAAAAATCTTATTTTCGATTTGATTTTTAGTTGAAACCAACAATTTTCTCAAATATTGTTTATCAACCTAAGATCGGTTTGAGAAACATTAGAGACCAAATTTTTTAGCATTTCGTTCCGTTCCATCTGTGTCAACAATGCAAAGGTGTCGAAAAAGGCTCCTCCACCATAAATAAAATAATCGGAGGATGCCAGATCTTTCATATTTGTTTTATTATTATTTAAAATTAATTTGAAAGACATGTGAATTTTTTTTTTTAGTGATAGATTTCGGGACCCATGGGATCCGCGGAACATTTCGGACTTAAAAATTGAATTTTGGGATGTCCGGGATGGGGGTTAAATATTAAGTCCCGTGGTTAAGTGACCAACAATTTTTTAAATGCAACAAAAAAAAATATATATATTTTTCTATAAAACCTGTGCGTTTCTTTTACATGCATCTTTGGCAGCACTATACAAATATTTCAAAGAGAATAACTGCATTCTGCTCACGTTCACGTTTGAGAAAAAGTTGAGAATTCAATATTGCTCCATTTGAAAACAAAGAAAATTCCATATTAAAAATTTTTCTTTTAGTTTGCGTACGCTATCAATGGTTATTTTAGTTGTATTTGAGAAGCAACGTTTGGGATTTGAGAAAAGGACTAATTCTCAAATGTATCTGAAATTGAGATTTAACCAAAATGTTTATTGGGTAGGATTTGAATATTCATATCTGTGTATTTGTTTAGACTCGGTTGTCCTAACTTCATAAACTAAGATTAGTTGGGCAGGATTAAGATTACAAATAAGGTTAAGATTACGACTAAGATTATTATTAATATTAATATTAAGATTAAGGCAAAGATTTACACTAGGATTAACATTAACATTAAGACTAAGATTCAGTATAACACTAGGATTAAGATTAAGATTAAGATTACGATTAATATAAATATAAGGATTAAAACCAAGATTAAGATCAAGAATAGGATTATGATTAAGATTACAACTAAGATTAAGATTAATATTAATTAATCAAGATTAAGAAAAAGATTAAGATTAACTTTAACATTAACATTAAATTAAGATAAGCATTAACATTATTATTAACATTAAGTCTAAGATTAAGTTTAAGATTAGGATAACAAGGGCTAGATTCCAAGTGAAACCAAGTCCTTCTACAACAGGTCTTTCCATTGCAGATGAGGCCTTCTCTGTCTCTTTTAGCAGTACTGCGACCCGCGCTGTATACCTTGAAAGAGTTTGAGTTTTTTACAACGAAAAGGACTTTACTTCTCAATTTTCAACTCAGTTTCTTTTCTCTCCTGTGACAACTCTAATAATAATAATATAATAGATTGGCGCTTACACATATGTTAGTGGTTGGCCGAGCTTCTCTATTTCATAATATTTTGAGATACCCAGGCATACTGAGTAGATATCCTTCTTCCTACAATTAGACAACTGTTTCCTTATTTGATTTGAGGCCAAAAAACTATTCCGATTGCAATTTTCTCTTTGCAAAGTTGGGCCACTTGTTCAGCCTTTATGCCATCAGCTACTTCTACACAAGGTCCCTGCATTGAGTTTGTCGGCACGCTTGCGTTCGCTGTACAGCAGATTATAGTTATCCATTATTGCGTATGAACTTTCTCTAGAAAGCCCCACAACCTACTAACATTTCTGCGACATCATTCGCGATGATGACAAAGAACACTCAGATTCCAATATTTGGCCATGTATTCATAAGACCACACCTCTCTTTCAGATGCTTCTAATTAAGTGATCTATGGCGCTTATCTAACTCTGCCAAAGAGACATCATTTCACTTCCTTCTGGAGTGCGAAGCCGTTTCACGTAGAAGGGGAATGAGCATAGGGAACCTATGTCCCAGAGAGGTGTACATACAGGATTTATCCTGACACTTATACAGTCTCTAGTTAGGTCATGCGATGAGCTGAAGGCACGATATATTTACTGGTCGCACAACATTATATGTCTATATATCTACATCTGTGGATAACTCGTCACTTGCTCTCGTCGAGCTGAGCTGCATATTCGAATGGCTATTTCGTTCACTTTGATATTGCAATGCCCAGGAATTAAGCAGATAGCGGCCCTGGCTCAATGACGCTAGCAATGTGTATATTTGCGAACAATTCTTGCCCAGTTATCAGTTACTACCTTGGTCCCTAATGCTTCCAATGCCGCTCAACTCTTAACGAATATAGCAACGAACCCTGGCAGAGACTTGCTAACTATTTTGTAAGACAAGCAGCCTTTTCTATGGCAAAGATTTCCGGCTGAAGGACACTGCAGTCGTCTAGCAAGACTGAATTATTTGCCGGCACTCCGAATAGGCACTCGCGTCGACTCCTTTTACCAACTTTGAGCTATCGGTATGGAAGAAACTACCATCATGCCCATCAGTAGTCCATCGCTCCGTTCTTTCCTAGTTGAAAATCGTATATTCATCCGAAAGCGGAAGTCCCAGAATAATGTGTTATAATCAGTGCCGCCTACTTTTAAGTTTATTCAAGATCGTTGCGCGGCCGTAAACGACCTTCATTCACAATTTTGACTACCCTAATCTAAGGACGCCTTTTGCGGCTGCGTCGGCTACGAATAGTTGTGGAAGATTCAAGCCAATTGGTTCCTTCTTGATGCCCACTGCTCACGGTTCCGGATATACCGAGAAATGCCAGCACATCACTCTTCCGATTATTTTCTGTTTGCTACTTTTGTTCAATGCTTTCCACCCGACTGATGGCGAACGTAGACATAAAGTGGTAACACTGGTCTTTTTCCAAAATTTTACATAGCGTTCTGTAAAAACTTAATCTCTTAAAAGTCGCAAATAATTTAGCATGTGCCGCTGATTATTTTTCCTATAGTCCTTAGAAACCATTTCATAATCTCTTAAACATACTACTTACACTCACATAACTAAGAGTACTTTATTAAGTAGATAATGGTCTATGTAATAGATAATGGTCAAGTGACTAATAAGAACGCGAATTTTTTTCCATGTCCACTACTTCTCTAAGTTTGCGCAAATGCAGATGCACTCTGATAACTTTTGACTTCATTTATGCTTTTCATTTTATTTTCCGATTCTAAAAAGTTTTTAATGAAGGTTTAAGTTGAGCTGCTTCACCCACCCACCTAGATGCACTTTAAGAAGCTACCTACACTGAAGCAGCGCTAGTCAAGTAAGTCGTGGCCAATTACAAGTTGAAGAAAATATATAGATGCCTAAACTTACATACATACATACTTGCATACATACATACGTAGATAAGAGTTAAGGTATTTGCTAAGGCACTTTTCTTCTTCATTTAAGTGCAACTCACAAAAAGTGTTAAGTGCAAATTTATGTTGCAAAAATTTAAAAAGCTATTTGATTAAGTCGTTTTTGGTTGGTATGAGAATTAAGTAGTAAATTTAGTTGAAGTGTCTTATTAGCAGTGAATTAAAGCGGTTAGTAATGGAGAGTGACTTTCGCGGCTTGAGGATGCTAATAATATTTAAATTTAACCAGAACGAATTATGTAGAGTGAAAATGAAAATATGAGAGAGATACGACAGACATGTAGCTTCCAAAAAATATATATTTGATCCTACCACTCCGTCCACTGAATAGCTGCGATATGAAGAACTGAAGTTAATTATTTAGTGACACTGCATGCATTCAAATTAGGCACTGTCCTCTTGAAATCGCAACCAAAAACGAGATTTGCGGCTATTCGAGCTTCCTACAAGAGGGATTGCATGGCAAATGGATATTTAAGACCCAAATCAATGGCCCAAGAACTTTTGGGTAGAATATTTGTTCATTATGACTGTCGTAGTTTTTAATGAAATTTCCCCCAAACATTTCGCTCGCATTCCTTATCTCAGACCATTACACTTCTAGTGATATTCTATTCAATTAAATTACTAGCCAGAGTAGTACTCTTAAATCTATTAAAAAGGTAGTCTACTCGATGGTTTGAGACTGAGGGTTTGCATGCAAAACTGAAAATGTCCAGTTCCTATAAAAAGCGCTTGACCAGGAAGAGGCCTTGAACATTAAAAATTTCCAATACAGCCACTTGGATTTACACTTAATACCAAATCAAAAAGTGGCACACCTTTCGAGGTGATGTCGAAACTCACCCATAAGTTATGCTGCCTTTTACCCGACTATGGTGCTTCCTGAGACTACATAGGCTCATACAACTCAAGTACTTTCTGTAGCGACTGAGGTCTTAGGTTTAAGGTAGCTAAGTGGGGATTAGCTAGAGATCTTCGGTCACACACACCAAGTTCGGGGGTTACAACAACCCCATTGCTGGAGTAAGGCAAATGAACCTTTTACCATGTTTCATACGGTTCTGCAGGCCCTAGCGTTGAGCTGAATCCGTCGAGGTAATTGCAGAAATATTGGCGCTGTTTTAATTTTGCATGTGGATGGAATCAGTCTAAGATACAATAGACCAAAGTTGACTGATCTGAAACTTCTCTAACTTGGTTCCAATGCAGAACGTGGCTACAAAACTGGACGAAATCTATTTCTGTCACCACCACAAATGAATAACAAGAGCCGGTTAACAAGTGACTAATCCTGATCAAGCGCCAATGAAAAAATAAATAAATTGGTCTATCCGAAGCATAATAAGGAATGCCGTTCTAGTTGGTAATGCTTCTAAAAGTAACGAATTTCCGTCGCTCATTGTTGAATTCTGTTTTTATAAAAATAAATCTTTATAGTATTTTTGGTGTCATACCACGTTTTAAGACTCTTCATCACGATGTGTATTCAGTGTCAGTTCCAAGTTCGCAGCAGGAGTCTCAGCGTACCTTGTATGCTCGGGCTTGGTTCGTCAGTTCATATACTGAAATTAAAAAATTGTCATAACGGATCACAACCCCTTTTAACCGACTTAAAAAAAAAGGAGAAGGATATCAATTCATCGGAATATATTTTTTTATGTGTCTACACATGTTATAGCATAACTTTGGACCACGTTAACCGATTTTTATAATTTGTCAAAGGAAAGGTGCTACTTCAGAGGTGGTCCATACTAATCTGGTTTAGATTCGATCTTTGGATCATGAAAAAATTAACGGTACTCTGAAATTTTTATATGAGAATTGAAGTCGGTTTTTTTTTTAATTAATTACTTGTTACGCCAATCAATTCTGGCCGATTTTTTAATTGATCTAAATAACGGTAGAGGGTGGTATAAATTTTAGCTTCATCAAAAAACGAGTCTATTTCTAGTAGCACCGGGTATATTATAGCCCAATGTCTAAATATGTTTCTAAGTTCAAAATCGCATTGTTCATAATTTCAGGCAGAAATCATTTTCCCGAAGAGTTTATGTCTAAAGAATTTACTCTCACGAGAATCTAAATCTGCTGAGAGAAAGCTTCTGGGATGATTTAGAATTGGGCTGGTAGTAAATCTTGGTTTAGCCACCGTTTAAGAAACTTTGTCTTTCATTGGTCAGATTTTTTTAAGCGAATGTGAACAATGTTCATCGCGATTGATCTAACCGTTCATGAAAGCCACTTTTGACACATAAAAACCAAATCTTTTTTTAACCTTGCCTTTCTGAAGTAGGGTTTCAAAATGTGGTGATTTTTCTTTGGTTCAAACCCGTTGGAGTGGTTTTCAACTTTTGGTAGATTTGGTAGAAAACTTATGTTTGATGCGGCAGCACTGCTGTTTGTAACTTCCAGAATAAGAAGAGATAGACCCGTAAAAAGGTATACCAAAACCATCAGAACGTCGAGCCGAGCTGTCCGTCTGTGTGAACGCAAACTCATCCCTCGATTTTCGACCGGCAAATCGGACCACTACAACAAGTATCTGCCATATAGTAGACTGTTCAGATCAATATCGAAAACAAAATCTATAGAAACATCGATAACAAAATCGAGAATAATATCGATAACCAAATCGATAAAAATATCCATAGCAAAATCGATAAAAATATCGGTAATAACAAAACCGATAAAAATATCGATAGCAAATTCGATAACAATATTGATAGAAAATTCGATAACAATATCGATAACAAAATCGTAAAAAATATCGATATCGAAATAGCGATATCGAAAATATGGCCCGAAACGGATGTGACGCACACACAGGCGGCCGTGGCAATGCCGACTATGAAGTAGAGGCCTAAAGGCTATTTAGATTTTACCAAATGCTATGCACAAAGTTAAGTGATAGTGCCAGGCGTAAGTCTTCCAATTGCAAGTGGCTTAGAGTCGAAGACCGATACCGAAATGGGAAGTGCACCTTCATACATAAAGTATATACATAAATATATTTTTGTATTCGTAGATTTTCATAAAAATCCACACAAGGAAATGTTGCATTTATTTTTGTTTATTTTGTTAAGGATGTAAAGATTTTAAGGACTTGTTTGTTGTACTAAAGGTAAAGGTAAAGATATGAAAATGTATCGATTATTATATCGATAATATCGATATAAAAATATCGATTATTATATCGACAAGTTCCGAGAATCCCGAAAATCTCTTAAATCTCAAAATAGTTCCCAGATTGGGTCTCTGTCTCTCTATCTATATCCTTTTCTCTATAATTACCTTTGTTTTAATTTTTCTTCCTATATCCTTCATCTTTACTTTTATCGATATCCTCATTCTCATATTTTTCTTTATATTTAACTTTGTTTTTACTTTTATGTTTATCATTTTCTTCATCCACACATTCCCCTTCACCTTTGCCCTATATAAGTAAGGTGTTTAAATTTACCTGTACTTGCTTTTTGTTGGTGAGATGACACCAATAGCAGCTAAATATAACTTCTACCACGTGTAAATTATTGTCGTTTTTTCCACAACATTTTTCGTTAGAAACGGCCTCAAGCTCAATTAAATTGTTGAATGAATTTCTTCCAGAAAAGTCTTTGATTCGTTTCTTTTTTTCCTTTACGACACTCCTTCTCGGCTTCTTCTCCAAAATGTCGAAGGGCAAGTGTATTATCAAGAGAACTAATGTTTTCTTCGGCCTACTCGATAGTCTTTGAATAATTTTTTTTTTTAATGCTTGTTCACTCTACTCAGTACAAAATAAATACTCTGGAGAGCACTTAATGAAAGAGCTAAGCCGGGGTACATTCAACCCCGATTTTACTGTAACTACCAGCAACTAGCGCAATTGAACAAATCTTTACATATTTCGGACTTAGGTCCAAAATGCTATGTATATTTTTCTTTTGTGTTGTTGTTTTTTTTTAATGCATTAGAAAATCTGCATTTTTATTCTCACTTAAATCTCTAAATTTGAGTTTAAATCTTTTCAGGCTATTGATTAAATGAAATATAAAAATACCTCTATGCACTTAATAAATTACCTTTAATGCCACTGAGGGGAAAATATATATTTTTTTCCGCTTTTGCAAACAACTTAAAAAAATTATTAACCGCAGTGTGTGTCGTTAACCGCAAAAGTCAGCGAACGTAAAGTAAAATGTGAATGCGCTGAAATCCACAAAGAACGCCCGAGGATGTGTGAAAATGCTACGGAGAAGCAACAACAGAGGAACACACCCACTCACACATGAATACATACATACAGTGCAGATACAAACTCATTAACCAGCACATTTGCAATTTTCACAGAACTCGATCCCCACAATCATTTCCTTAAAAGCGAATAACCGCATTGGAAATTTTAAAAATTATATACATAAAAACAGCGCATAAATGTGTGCGAGAACGGATTAATGAATGAGCGCACAATGGGAAAAAAATGGATAAACTTTTTTAGTGTACACCCACAGGCGAGCAAGCACACACACAACTAAACGCGTACTATTGGAAAAAGCTTAACTCCCTTTTTTAATTAAAATTCATAATTTCAATACAACTGCGAAAGAAATAACGACGGCAAAAAAACTCAACAGCGGCAATGGCGGAAGAAATGCCAGCAGAAATTGCAATACTGGCTGGACTGACAGAGGAAAAACTGCAAGCGGAATATACAGACTGCGCCCTGGGCAGCGATGGAAGCTGAAGTTTTTTTTTTTTTGTTTTTATCGCAGCCGAGTTGGGGATATTGTCGAGCAAGAGTTGTTGTTAGTTGTTGTTAAATTTCACTTGAACGGTAGTTGAATTACCAAAAAAAATTTTTTTTCCTCTTCATAGTGCAGAGTAGTTATTGTGATTTCAATGATGGGCATCAAGCATTTGGGCCGTCTTTCTGCCAAAAAAAAGCTGTAATAAAGACATCATCCTCCTGCTGCTTAAAAGCAAATGAAGAACGGATTCGTGTGAAAATATTTATGTGTGTGTTACACTCTGTGCGTGAAATTTCGATGCGTGAATACGAATAAAAGAATTGGTTTAAGAATTACGCGGAAAAATGGGGCTCAAATGTGGAAGTCAAGAACACGCAATGCATCTGCAATATTAACTTACAGACGCATATAAGGAAACTTAAGCACTCAAATAAGCGGATTACACAGCCAGCGGGCGGGATTTATCAGCGTACAGCCATGCACTTATTTTCCGTACCAAATTTTTCTTGAATTTTCCCGAGTTCTATATGAAATTTATTCTGCTAGTTTTTCTATTGAATGAACTATATTTTCTATAATAAATAAGAAAAATTTGTTATGGAAAGTATAAATAAATAAAATCGTCAGAGTCGGGGTATTCATATGTTTGACGCTGACGCTGAGGAAAATGTTTTTTTATGAAAAACGCAAAAACATGGCCGACCAAATCGGGGATGGTCGATCATTTGGTGGTATTACTGACTTCCATTTTCGACCGGAAGTGGGTTAAACTGACCAGTAGTCCATTTTCTAAATAGATATACATATTTTTACTACAGATTCGGATTCACAAGTTAAAAATACGTAACTGTTCTTCAAAACTTTTTACTCGGAATTGCTGTTTTAACCTCTGAATGATCTTCGAACTTCAACTCGTCCAGGACTTGTGAAATTAGTGAAAATGTTTTCATTGGAAAACGAAACTATATGAATTACAAAGTCGACTTCGACCGGAAGTGGATTGAACTGGTCGGAAGTTTATTTTTTAAAAGGGATATACATGGTTTTACCAAAGATTCGGATTCCACGGAAAAAATATATAACTTTTACCGAAAACTTTCCAAAGGAATGGACTTCCGGTTAAAAGAGTGCCCTTTCAGTCTATCTAACCCACATCGGAGGTTGTTAATATCCCCCACTAGGCATAAAAGACCAGTTTCAATATATGGGGCCAAATTCTTCAAGCGTATCAGGGAAAACATTTTATGACAGCATTTCATTCAAACTCCACCACGTTGTTGCTATGGCTACTGGTAACGCATGTGTAAAACAATTTTTTTTCTACCGTGATTTTTTGTTGAGTTATACGAGCTTAGACATGCAAATTTCAGCCCTTTTCTTAGTCACAAATTTTCTTAAAATTCTTATCTCATGTCACCCTTATCAATCAAAAATTTCTGACCTATTAGAAAGTTTTCCGTGCTTCTTGGTGGAAACTAAAATTTTTTGGTGCAATTTTTTTCCCCCAAAAACTGGCAATAAACAAAAAAAAATTCTTGCATTTTTTAAATAATGTACCATTTTTGTTTTTCCAACGATGTATAATTTTTACAAGCTTTTCATCATAGAACGCACTCAGCTCCCCCTGGCATTTTGGTCGGCAATAACACAAGTTTACAGCAGTGATGGGCATACCTAAATACTTTTGTACTTAGTACTTAATACTTAGTAAATACAATTTTGCCCATCACTGGTTTACAGAAATGAAAATACTGTCCGACCAGCGACAGTTTTATATGCATTCTACTGTTGAATTTCACGCTCAATCCGAATACGAAATTAAAATGTAAGAGGGTAGAACAGTTTTTGAGATATAGCCGAATTTTGGGTTTTTGAGATCTGAAAACAGAGCACTCACTTAATTAAATTTTTTTTTAAATATAGTTGGCCGCGACATTTTTGTATGGATTTTTATGAATATGAGACATGAACGTAGATATAGCCATACTTATGGCAGTGCATGCGGTTCGAAGACAAGCCATTCACGATTTCTTACGTAAGTTAAGTTAAGTCTAGAGTAACCGAGCCTTTAGTTCGGGATCATTTTGGGACTAACAATGGACCATTTTTGGACCGTTTCAAGGCCACTTAGGATGCATCTCAGGACAAGATCACGACTTTCAGAACTATTTTAGGACCATTTCGGAACGGGTTCAGAGCTATTTCAGTTTTGGGCCTAGTTCGTGATCATGTCGGGGTAGTTCCAAACTAGCTAGAAGTGGTTATGAAAAAGTCCCAGCAAAATTATCCAAAGGTATCCAATGTTGGACCACCGGGCATCGACAGTCATTAGCAACTGAATGGTATGTAAAGTAAGGTAATTCTTTCTGAAGATTTGGTCCAACAATTGATTTCTAGAACTTTTATCCTGGAAAAACTATGAGTTCCGCTACTAACTGCTTATGATTATTGCCTTTAATCAGCTACCACAGCATCCGCTGATTAAGCAACGAACAACACGAGCATCCTGACAGAAGTTCAATTGCATTAAAGCACCGAAGTTCTCAGTAAAACCGCCCTGCTCTCTCTCTCGTATAAGAAGCCAACCAGCTCAGCATGCGTCTGACTACATTTCTTTCGCGAATCTTTTGCAGACTTTAGCAGCATTGCTTAATCCGCATAGCACACCCTTTTCTACTTACTTTACTCGTACTTAAGTATAAATAAGTAATCATTTCATAACACTTTGCTTTGGCGCTTCTCATAACTTGCTTAAGTTTCTTTGTAATTCAATTTCGGCCACCACCTACAACTTCCCTGTTGCTTTTCCAATTTTCTGTTTCCTCTTTTGATGCTGCTTGCGTGCAAGTTCGTGATCTTATGAGCAACACTGCAGGGGGGCTACCGTAAAGGATATGAACAATAGCAAGCAATGGTGGCAACAGCACATACATATTTATACGTGCGTGCGTGTGTATGTGTATTTGTTTGTGCGTCCTTTGCCAAACTATTTATTAGATTGAAATATTTTTGTAACAATTTTAATCGCATTTTGGCCGCCGTCGACAGCAAATTATGCTTTTGTACTTGCTGCGTTCGCGTCGCTATGGTTTTTTTCCTGGTTTTTCCTCTTCTTCTTGTTAGCTATTGTTTCGCATTTTTTGGATTAATATTATTATGTTTTATTGCTACAGTTTTTGTTGTTGTTGTTGTAATAATATATACTTATGGTATTTCATTAAAAAAAATTATTCGTGTGTAATACAATTTCGCTCAGACAAAATTAAATGGCGGAATTCTTGTGCACGAAAATTTTATTGGATTATTATTATTTTTTTTTTTTTGTGATTCGGAACCCCTTCGGACACACAGAAAAATAATTGCTTCAGCGGAATTGTAATGAGTTGCAGGCTGCCCGCCGCTACTTAGTTTTCATAGCTTCGAATTTGGATATGTGCAAGTGTATGTATATACGTTTTCATTTTTTTCATTCGGGTAGCATTTACAAATTTTCGTTGGTTAATGAGGAGCCGTTCGGTGAAGCGTGAGTCTCAAAATAATTTTTTTAGTTCTTGTTTTTTTTACTCTCTTCTTTAAAAGAATTGTCATAATTTCGGGTGTTCTTTAATTAGAAAATAACTTTAAGCTTGATTACTCGAAGTTATATGGAATCAGTTCAAAACCTAATCATATATGTATTTATTCACGTACATAGCTCGTTGTTTAATCTCTTCTTAATTAAGTTTTAAGTCAAAATACCTCTGTTCCAGTACTCCATACACTTACAGGTTTTTACACAAAATTGCCGAAAGTTACATGAAAAATGATCCCGTACTCCAAATTCGTCCAAAATCCCGTAAATGAAAGGGGTTTTTGGAGAGTTGTGTAGAGAATGAAGTTGCAAGATTCTACCCGCCCCTTTTCTTCTGGTAAAATCACGAAAAGCGTCAAGCGATCACTGATTGACGGAAACGCCTTTACCGATTTTTATGAACTTTTTTATTAAGGGATGTAAACTCCGAAAATATTCGTATAAGGTTGCCACATATTTGAAATTATTTACAAACTTAATAAAACATCATAATGTGTGTGCCAAATGCAAAGTATTTGCAGAAATATTTTTGAGTAGAGTTGCCACATATTTTCCATCATATTTTTATAAAAATTTTTGTTCGGAAAATAAAGATCTGTTACTTTTCATGGATATTAAAGGAAAGATCTTAAAAAATGTTTTTCCTGTATACCAAGTGTTATCTATCCCTTTGGATATTAGTGTAAGGTTGCCAGTTATTTTCCATTTTACAAAATTTAAAGAAACTAACTCAATATCGATATCAAATAAACGGTATTTTTGAGAACTTTAATCCAAAAATATTTTCAATGAGTGTTGTCACGTTTTATTTTTCTCTTGTTACCCAGATTTGTATCGGTGAGTTCAATAACCGTACAAGTTCACAATTTGGCACTTTAAAGTGAGATAACCATTTTGTTTAAAATTTGTCTATTCGGCGACTGAGCTTAATAACCCTACTAGATACTTAACCGTTAACGTACCAAAGCTGCTGGCACATACGAGTAATGAGGAAACAGGAGAAAACCCGCACATGTTAATATTTCATTTAATTTGTGTATAAATTACGTTGATTCTGCTTTTTAAAACAGATGGCAACCTCCGTAAAAATATTTTCAAACTAAAACCTTATTAAACCTCTTTCGTCTGATACTCATATTATCATAAATATGTATGTATATCAAATACCTAGTTGAATTTGACTTCATAAACAGTTGGCAACCCTTTTAAATATAGTTCAGCAATAAATCCTTTTCAAACCCATTTAAATTTATACCCGTCTTTTTAATAATTATTTATGATTTTCATTTGAATTTTTAAATCGTTGGCAACCCTCTTCAAAAACTTCAAAATATTCTGAAGGTTCAATTAAAAGATTTCCTAAAACTCTGTCTCTGTCTGGGTCCCATATTTTAATATATCATATAACTTGTATAAAATTTAATAAGATTCTGGTTTTTAAACAGGTGGCAACCCTCTTAAAAATATCTGTAAGCTTCCATCTTTTTAAAACTCTTTCGTCTGGCGCCCCTATGGTGAAACATATTTCAATTACCTAAAATTCGCTTAAATCAGATTGAATTTTGAATTTTTTTGAACAGGTGGCAACTCTTCTATATGGAGATGACAGTAAAGGCTCTGTTATGCATACTTGGCATTGCTTGAGAGTTGTCACATAAGGAATCTGTTAAATGAGCTTCGCGTGTAAGCGGTTACCCAACGCACAGTATTACATACGTAAAAGTCTGTTGGTTTTTGATTTCTACGTAAAAATGGTATAGCAGTGCATGCAATGCCAAGTATGCATAACAGAGCCTTAAGTCTATTTTTTTAAAAACGAATATCTATGTTTTTACCACAGATTCGGATTCTCTGCATAAAATTACATAATTTTTGTCGGAAACTTTTTTCTGGAATGGACTTTCGGTTAAAACAATGAGCTTCCGGTCTTTTTAACTCACTTCCACATCGGAACTCAGCAATGCGACTAAAATATAGAGTAATCCCGACTTGGTAATTCATATTTTTTCGTTTTCCAATAATGACATTTCGGAAGTTCAGGACGAGTTGAAGTTCGAAGGTCATTTAGAGGTTGAAAAAGGAACTTCCGAGAAAGAAATTTCAAATAAAAGTTACGTATTTTTATCCTCGGAATCCGAATCCGTATGAAAAACATGATTGTCTAAATTAAAAAAAAAATATTTCCGGTCCGCTAAACCCACTACCGGCCGAAACCGGAAGTCGGTAATATGTACTATCAAAAGGTAGAGCATCCCCGATTTGGTACATAAAATTTTTTTCCCTCCACTTTAGGGGGACTGGTCGGGTGGTCTATGACACCCTCTCTATATACAAATTATTTATTTATTTATTTATGTATGCATCTAGTCTGTCCAAGAAAATTTTCGCAACTTTACGCCAGCATTAAGATTGATTGATGTAACTTTATGAAAGTGCGTAATTCATAACTTGAGTTCAAATNTTGTAGTAAAAACATGATTATCTAAATTAAAAAATGTATTTCCGGTCCGCTAAACCCACTAACGGTCGAAACCGGAAGTCGGTAATATGTACTATCAAAAGGTAGAGAGCATCCCCAATTTGGTACATAAAATTTTTTCCCCTCCATTTTAGAGGGAGTGGTCGGGTGGTCTATGACACCCTCTCTATATACAAATTATTTATTTATTTATGTATGCATCTCGTCTGTCCAAGAAAATTTTCGCAACTTTACGCCAGCATTAAGATTGATTGATGTAACTTTATGAAAGTGCGTAATTCATAACTTGAGTTCAAATCACTTTCAAACTTCCGCCTAACTACCAGCATAACTGTAGAGGAAACAGCTGTTGCAAGAGTAGCAACAACAACAACAACAACAAAAACGTACTCAACTCTTGAAATGATTCACCCTGAATTTTTATAAGTCACTTAATTATTTATGTTGCTGTCCGGCAAATGGCACCGGCTTTGGTAGAGCAAAAATGCAGAAGTATATTTGGATATTTGTAGCTGTAAATATATACATATAAATTTGCAAAGTAAAGGAAGAGGAATAAAATAAAGTAGTAGAAGCAGTATCTATTTAGTAGAAGGCGAAACACGCAGAGCAAACGCAAGTCTACGAATTTTTCATAAACTTGTTTCCTTGCATTCTATCTAAAGACTCCCTTGGCACTTTGAATTTTTACTAAGCAGTGCCATTCCTCAACCACGTCCTTTGACGCTTAAGGAAAGGATTGCATTTCTTATTCACAATCCGCCATTTATTATTATTTGGCACTTCGCATCTGGTGTTTTTTTTTTTTCGTTTTTTCTATTGCCTTTCCGATTTTTGATGACCTTACTGTGTTCGTCACACCGAATTCATCGTCGCCCAGATTGCCACTCATTTATTTTGCTGTCACGTGCTGCAATGGGCTACGGAATACTTTTGCAAGGCCAGAGTGCCAGCGCGCCTGTAAATATGCGTTGAAATTTATAATGAAATATTTATGGCATAAGAAATGTGACATTTCCTGCTTAAATCGCTGCTGCTGTTGCTGCTACATATTTTTGCTGCTTCGTTCAAGTAGCCATACTTAAGTAAAACTTCCGGCTTATGTTTGCAGGGAGCAGGGGGTATTAGTAACTTTGACTTCAATGATTTACAACTGGTCGCAGCTGTAAATAATTTGAATGAAGGAAGGGAATATGTGTAAGGAAGTGTGGCCCACAAATAGCCGATTCCAATACTTGCAGACATCATTATTTCAAAAAATGGGCAGTTAGCATAGCGTCTGAAAATCAGCATAATCAAATATATTAAGAAACGTTTTTGGGGCTGGTAATGTTTTAAGCTGCCATACCCGTATATATTTATTTTTGCCTTTCTGTTCTTGGAATACTTTTATCCCTACCTTGCATTGTTATTAGAAATGCTATTGAGCGTAAGTACCGTTCACGGATTCACTATATAGGGTCCCATAAGCTCATTAGGCGAATTGAAGAATTGTCGTGAGAATGGCAGTGAAAGTATACAGGCATTTAGCGTAGCGACTTATGAGTCTGGTGTGTGGTGGAGTACACTTTCAATCAATAGCGTGTGGAATGTTCTGCAGGTCCTTTGTACTAAAGCATATAGTTATGGACTAGGCAGCACTCCATTGAAAAATAATAATAAATGTTTTTGGAGTTAGCAGATTTTGGTTTTCAATAATTTAAATAACAAAAACAAGGAACAGTCCAGCGCCTTCGTCTTGGTCTGCAGGTTGTATCGAAAACACAGCCACTAAATTTAAACGTAGAATACACTAAGAAAAAAATATCGATGACAAAATCGATAAAACATCGATAACAAAATCGATAAAAACATTGATCACAAAATCGATAACCAAATCGATAGAAATATCGATAACAAAATCGATAAAANGTTTTTCGTTTTTTCTATTGCCTTTCCGATTTTTGATGACCTTACTGTGTTCGTCCCACCGAATTCATCGTCGCCCAGATTGCCACTCATTTATTTTGCTGTCACGTGCTGCAATGTGCTACGGAATACTTTTGCGAGGCCAGAGTGCCAGCGCGCCTGTAAATATGCGTTGAAATTTATAATGAAATATTTATGGCATAAGAAATGTGACATTTCCTGCTTAAGTCGCTGCTGCTGTTGCTGCTACATATTTTTGCTGCTTCGTTTAAGTAGCCATACTTAAGTAAAACTTCCGGGTTAAGTTTGACGGAAACAGGGGGTATTAGTAACTTTGACTTCAATGATTTACAACTGGTCGCAGCTGTAAATAATTTGAATGAAGAAAGGGAATATGTAAAGGAAGTGTGGCCCACAAATAACCGATTCCAATACTTGCAGACATCATTATTTAAAAAAATTTGCAGTTAGCATAGCGTCTGAAAATCAGCATAATCAAATATATTTATTAAGGGGCTGGTAATGTTTTAAGCTGTCATACCCGTATATATTTATTTTTACCTTTCTGCTCTCGAAACACTTTTATCCCTACTTTGCATTATTATTAGAAATGCTATTGAGCGTAAGTACCGTTCACAGATTCACTATATAGGGTCCCATAAGCTCATTAGGCGAATTGAAGAATTGTCGTGAGAATGGCAGTGAAAGTATACAGAAACTTAGCGTAGCGACTCATAATCTGCTACGAGTCTTTTGTGTGGTGGAGTACACTCTCAATCAATAGCGTGTGGAATGTTCTGCAGGTCCTTTGTACTAAAGCTTATATTTATGGACTAAGCAGCTCTTCAGCGATAAAATAATAATAAATGTTTTTGGAGTTAGCAGATTTTGGTTTTCAATCACTTAAATAACAAAAAAACGGAACAGTTCAGCGCCTTCGTCTTGCTCTGCAGGCTGCATCGGAGACACAGCCACTATATTTAAACGCAGAATACGTGGTATGGTTAAGAGCGCATCCAAGTCAAAAACCAAAGCATACACTAAGAAAAAAATATCGACAAGAAAACCGATAACAAAATCGATAAAAATATCGATGACAAAATCGATAACCAAATCGATAGAAATATCGATAACAAAATCGATCAAAATATCTATAACAAAATCGATAAAAAATCTATTACAAAATCGATTAAAATATCTATAACAAAATCGTTAAGAGATATCGCTTTTGTCGATAAGTTTCGAAAATATCGATAGCCAAATCAATAGCAATATCGATAAAAATTTCGATATAATATCGATAAGTCTCGATAATCGATTGAGTCTCCATCTGTTTCCTTTTCTCTATAATTACCATTATTTTAATCTTTCTTCCTCTAACTTCATCTTTACTTTCATCGGTATCCTCATGCTCTTCCTTTCCTTTATACGTATTTCTATCTTTGTATCTTTGTTTTTACTTTTATTTTTATCATATTCTTCATCTACATATTCGTCTTCTCCTTTGCCCTTATATAAGTAAAGTGTTTAAATTTACCTAGGTGTTAATTTTCGCCTTTATCTTTACGCATCTTTGTTTATGTTTTGATTTTTACCTTTGCCGTTATCCTTTTCTGTATCTATGTACGTATGTATGTATTCACGCTGCGATTTGGTTATAAGTATTGCGCCATCTGTTAATCAAAAGCTGATATAGCTACACACACATACTCATTCTCTCCTTCTCACGTGCTTGCAAAATGATGAAGTGGTTTGATATGAAAAATCATTTTTGCCCACATATATATTTAAATCAAATAAACATATGTACTTAGAAAATATCAATTAATACTTCCCATGCACCAAAGGAAAGGAAAAATCTTGGGTTTTTGATTAAAGAAAACGAAAACAAAATCATTGGAGCGATTTTCGAGCATTTTGGTAATAAAAAAATTTTCTAATTTTTCCAATAATTTTTTGGATTAAAATGCTCAATATTTGTTGAATTTATACAGAATTTGTACACGATAATTTTTCTATTGCTCCAAAGAATCGATATTCTGAAAATGAAAGTTTTATCTACAAACCATAATTCGCCAGAGCACTTTAAAGGTTCAAAATTTATCCCAAAATAAGCCACTATTCACCGTTGTTTCTACGACAGAAACCGAATTGGTTACTTACGAAAATGAAGTAATCGATAGTTTTGAGTTTTATCTTTTAAACGCCATACCTTTTTTTGAAATCGCTTCATGAGTTCTCATGGAATAAGCGTTTTCGTAAAGCTCTAAAAATTACAACTAGAACATTTGAGCATAGCCTNCATTGATAACAAAATCGATAAAAATATCGATGACAGAATCGATAGCAAAATCGATAACCAAATCGATAGAAATATCGATAACAAAATCGATAAAAACATTGATAACAAAATCGATAAAAATATCGATGACAGAATCGATAGCAAAATCGATAACCAAATCGATAGAAATATCGATAACAAAATCGATAAAAATAGCAATAACAAAATCGATAAGAAATCTATTACAAAATCGATAAAAAATCGATTAAAATATCTATAACAAAATCGTTAAAAGATATCGCTTATGTCGATAAGTTTCGAAAATATCGATAGCCAAATCAATAGTAATATCGATAAAAATTTCGATAATAAAATGGATAAAAATATCGATAACACAACCGATGAAATATCGATTATAATATCGATAAGTCCCGATAATCGATTGAGTCTCCATCTGTTTCCTTTTCTCTATAATTACCATTATTTTAATATTTCTTCCTCTATCTTCATCTTTACTTTCATCGGTATCCTCATCCTCATCCTTTTCTTTATACGTATTTCTATCTTTTTTATCTTTGTTTTTACTTTTATTTTTATCATATCCTTCATCTACATATTCTTCTTCTCCTTTGCCCTTATATAAGTAAAGTGTTTAAATTTACATAGGTGTTAATTTTTGCCTTTTTCTTTACGCATCTTTGTTTTTGTTTTTATTTTTACCTTTGCCGTTATCCTTTTCTTTATCTATGTAAGTATATATGTATTCACTCTGCGATTTGGTTATAAGTATTGCGCCATCTGTTAATCAAAAGCTGATATACCTACACACACATACTCATTCCCTCCTTCTCATGTGCTTGAAAAATGATTAATATTTAATCAAATATATTTAAATCAAATAAACATATGTACTTAGAAAATATCAATTAATACTTCCCATACACCAAAGGAAAGGAAAAATCTTGGGTTTTTGATTAAAGAAAACGAAAACAAAATCATTGGAGCGATTTTCGAGAATTTTGGTAATAAAAAAAAATTTCTAATTTTTCCAATAATTTTTTGGATGGAATGCTCAATATTTATTGAATTTATACAGAATTTGTACACGATAATTTTTCTATTGCTCCAAAGAATCGATATTCTGAAAATGAAAGTTTTATCTACAAACCATAATTTGCCAGAGCACTTTAAAGGTTCAAAATTTATCCCAAAATAAGCCAATGTTCAACGTGGTTTCTACGACAGAAACCGAATTGATTATTTACGAAAATGAATTCATAGTTTTGAGTTTTATCTTTTAAACGCCACACCTTTTTTTGAAATCGCTTCATGAGTTCTCATGGAATAAGCGTTTTCGTAAAGCTCTAAAAATTACAACTACAACATTTGAGCANTGCTTTCTCCACCATGTGCCATGGTCCATCAGCTCATCAAAAGTGGCGAAAATATGGAGACTTGAAAAATATATATAATAGTTGTTTGAAGCTGTCTATAGGGTGGTTTTTGGAGTAGCTAATTAGGAATCTGTAGTCAGATTTTGAAAATTCAAAATGGCGACCCTTTCAGATGCTTTTTATTATTTTATGCAATGGATCCCTTATATAAGGCCAGAATGTAAACAAAAAAGTATACGACTAAGAGCGGCTCAAGTTGTTTCAGAAGACAGTTGTTCTTCCGAATCTGAAATCGAAGTGGAATCAGAAAACGAGCTCATCGATGTAGAGCTTACATAAAAAATAAGAAGAANCCATGGGCCATGGTCCATCAGCTCATCAAAAGTGGCGAAAATATGGAGACTTAAAAAAATATATAATAGTTGTTTGAAACTGTCTATAGGGTGGTTTTTGGGGTAGCTTTCAGATGCTTTTTGTTATATTATGCAATGGATCCCTTATATAAAGCCAGAATGTAAACAAAACAGTATACGACTAAAAGCGGCTCAAATTGTTTCTGGAACTTTACTTGTAATTCCACATGCCAAGGAGACTAATCAAGTTGATTCAGAAGACAGTTGTTCTTCCGAATCTGAAATCGAAGTGGAATCAGAAAACGAGCTCATCGATGTAGAGCTTACATAAAAAATAAGAAGAAATATGAAATACTTAAAAAATATAGGTGGTACCTAAAAACAAAAGGAAATAATTAGATATTTACGAAATTCAAAAAAAAAGGGTCCAAATATAGCCCAGCACCCTCCACTTTAATGTCTGATGGATAGGCTATTCAGGGCACTCTTGAGGTCATCTCTCATAGAAGTTTTTTGGCAACTTGCCATTGCTTCTGGGTAGATGAGCACATGGTCGGCTCAGCGAGCGCTGGACGAAAACCCAGAGATGAAAAGTTGTAAAGTCTTTCAGGCCGCTAGCCAAACGCGGGCGGTCAAAAGTGCTTCTGCAGCCGAACAAGAATGAACAGATGTCCTGACTGGGCACTGTCTATTAGGAACCCATAGAGTATGTACGTCGTGGTACCGTTTCGGGCCCCTATTATGACAAATGTTTGGTGCTGTCTGCCGGTAAATTTGTACGGTTTACCTGCCGTTACCGTTCCATGAAAAATCTATCCAGTTGTAATACTATGGAAATGGATATAAAGTGTCTATGTGAGCGCCTCACGTTGCTGCCGCCTAATCTTACCCATGATTCAATAATAAAAGGTTTGCTCAAAAGCAGTTTTCTCACTCCCTCTTGACAAAATCGGCTCCCTTAGCAAAGCATTGTATGTGGGTTCGTGTGTGTGTGTGCAAAGCTTTTGTAAGGGAGCTAAGGGAGTGTCAAAACTCTAATGTCAATAATGAGCAAACCTTTAATTATTGAATCATGAATCTTACCTACATTTATGCAGGAAAAGAAACTAAAGTGTTTTCACTTTTTCAAAAATACTTTTCTTGTCAAGTCTGACAAAGAACTACAGTCTACTTTTGTAAATTTAATTTAATTTTTTTTAATGAAAATGTACCAAAGAATTTTAATTAATTAACGCATTTTTGTTATCTTCGAAAATTTCACTTTATTTCTCCCCGAAAACTGTTTGTAGCATCTTTTAAGATCTCATAGACCTATGTAAGCATTCTAATATATATGTATGTACATACTTTTGTTCCCGGGTTAAAAATTCACCTAAGCCTACTTTTAGTTACACAAGTTGGGCATTGAACCCTGCGAATAGTGTTTCAGTAGAATACTTTCTTTGAACATCAATGCCACATTTACAAAGTTAAACCACTAAAAAAAATGTTTTGTAAAAGAAAATGCATTTGCCTTAACTAACTTATACAGTTATCTCTCACACATGGCTCAAAAAGTAAAACCACAATGAAGTCAAATAAAATAAAAAAAAAACACTGGAAGGCAGCAAAAAACTAAAACCTAAAAGTTTATCCTTTACATTTGCCTTAACCCACCACCAGATGTGAATGTAAGTGCAGAAAGTCTTTTTGTCTGATTTTTTTTTTTTATTCAACATTTACTTGACTGCTTTGTGACTTTTATTGCCACACGTGTGTAAATAATACCTACCTGTGAACAAAGAGTATGCAGTGAAAATAGAAAAATCAACAGACACAAAGACATTAATGGCAAAGCACAAGTCAAATAGTTAACTTGTTACTTACTCGTATGTGTGAATATACATTTTGCACTAAAACGGACGCTTCTAATGAGATGTGTATAGAAGAGTAAGTTTAGCATAACAGCAGCTGTACGAGTGTGAAAATGCAGCACATGCACAAGGATATACGAGTGTGTACATATGCACGTACATTCCATACAAATGTAACTACATCTGGTTTTGCGTTACTTTCTTCTAGCCCTTACCAGAGAGGTGAGTATGCGTGGCTCGGCGCTTCTGGCAAATCTCAAAGTCCAAAGTTAAGTCACTAAAAAAACTTTTGCCATCTGTTTGGTATTTTTGGTAGAGAACTGTGTTTTAGTGGCTGCTCGCAGCTGCCATGCATTTAATTACCTGTAAAAGCAGACTAAGCGCCGAGCAAAGATGATGATGTTTAACAGATCTTTGTTACTCATATGAAATAAAATATTCTTTATTTTTTTTTTATTTAAAATTGAGTGTGATAAGAATCACATGTTGATTAAGTTATTAGAGTTGGGTTTATATTTTATATTTTTTAGATTGATTCCTCTTGATTGGTTGGGATCATAATAATACATATTTAGATTTCTCTTCTATTTTTGCTGCAACATGGTTGTTGAATTAAATACTTTGCCTTTAGAAGACGGAGTAATTTTAATTTAAAAAGACGTGAGTGCTCGGTGATCATGGAATTTGCCGAAATGGTCTTGAAATTACCCCAAAATGGTCGCTTAATGACTCGGAACTAGTGGCGATATGGTCCTGAAATAGTGCTTAACAAGCTCGGCGAAATGCTGGAAAACGTCGTGAAATTATCCCGAAATGATCTCGAACTAGTATTGAAACGGTCCCGAAATGGTCCCCTATCAGTCTCAAAATTATCCAAAACCATTCGCAAAATGGGACTAAAATATTCCTGGACGTGTCCCAAAACGGCCCTGAACTACTTAGTCCGAAAAATTATCTCCAACAAATCCCTACATTTTCTTGAAATAGCCTTGAACTAGTTCCGAAATGGTCTGAGCTAGTCTTAAATTAGTCCTTAAATGGTATTGACCATATCAGTAAACGTCGCCGAAATGATCTCGAACCTCGAATAGTCCAGAAATATTCATTTGTACACACAAGAAACAATCACAGATTATCGAAAAAAATATACCCCTGTTTTTTCTTTTGAAATCAAAAAATATTAAGATGTCGCTCAAAGCGCTCAAAGTCCTCCAGGTATTTTATATGGGGAAAAAACTACTTTTCGTAGAAATGGTATAGAATTCTTAAAAATCAATATTTTTCGATCGGAAAACTCTGTTTCTCTGCAGGAGATTCCGAATTTTTTCACAGTAACTATAGTAATATATGGGTCCGCCAAAAACCACCAAAAATCCCGAAAACTGCAATGGGGGGTCAAATAAAAAATCTTTTGTATTAAACAATTATTAAATAAAAAATTGGGTATTACTACTGCAAGTCTCCTGAAGAGAACCTAAGTCTTCCAATCGAAAATATATAGATTTACTGGAATTCAAAATGTTTCCACCAAAATCTTTTTCGTTAATTTTTATTTAAAATGTAGCTCTCATTCTATAACAAAACCCGTATAAATCAATCTTGAAAACTCTGCACAAAATTCACAAATATTAGTCAAAGTTTAAGAAATGTTCCTAAAAATTTCAAACTTTTTAATCAGAATTTTTAAAAGGGGTTGCGCTTTTTCTTCTATATAAAAATTGATTTTTTCTTGCGTTATATGTATGGAAGAAAATGTTTGAAAAAAAAATCAAAAAATTAACAGTAATTTCTAGCTACTTCAAACATGCATTTTGTTATATACTAAAATTTGTCGGTTTACTAAACTGCAAACCGGAAAATTTTGTAAACATTCTCCTTCTACAATTTTCTCTATTAAGTTTGATTTCCGCTCCGCGTAGGGATAACAGGCACTCAGTTTTTGGTCCTCTATGAAGGTTTGATTTTTTTTTTAATTTTGCATATGAAGGAACCCTCCACGAAATCTGCTATATCGTTTTCAATATCTCCCACTGTTCAAAAATACACTATAAAAATTTCATGTAAAACTACTGTACTAAGGTAGAATGACATAACTCCAAAAAAAAACAAAATTTTTTAGAGTGTACATAAGAATCTTAAGTAAATTCGTTGCAAGCATGCCAACACCAGCATACAGTAGATGTAGGATAGCTGTGCTTATATATTTTCTTAAACAAGGCTGTGAACAGCATAAGCAGCTTACAAAGCAACTAACTGTAAAGTAAAATTTCGCCAAGCAAAATTAAAGCTTCAAGCCAAAGCAAAGAAAGAGCGAAAAGCCAGCCAATAGAGCTTAGAAAGTGCAATGCCAGGCACCGGGGCGTATGAGCAACATGAAACAGACTACTTATTTAGTACCACGCCAACATACATATATTCTCTATGTTAAATGTACATAGCTATACACTTACATACTTGTAACTAAATAGTATACAGTCGTATAGCTTAATACTTCGGCTTGTAATTACAACTAGTATTTAGTTGTACGAATACTGCATGCTGCGCATTACCTTACTACTCAACACAAATGCCATGCGGTGCTTTTGTACGAGTACTCACTTTAATTTCAGGTATTTAATTGCGCTGCCTTGAACTGAAATTAGTTTCAGCACAGCTTTTGGGCGCATGCTGTGTCTATTTGAATGAATGAATGAGTTCCTGGGAAGATGAAATATATGAGCATACGTATTTAGTTGCTACACTCTCATGGTATATTCTTTGTCGATATATTTATGTATGTACGTATTGTTTCCGTCTAGCCATTGTCAAAGTGCGCTGCATTGCCAGAGTTGCCATTGTAATTTATATTATTACCAACACTATTATTAAGAGAGCAGTTGTTTTTTGTCACAGTTGTTCCAAGCGACCGCCTTACTTTTGTTGTTATTTTATTTATTTTTTTGCGCTTTGCTTTCTACTCTTAGCTGCGTTCATAGTCATTGCTCTGCGTAGGTGTCCTTGTCAGCCTGCACTTAAAATTGCGATTTGTTGCTATTCACAGTTATTGTAGTAGTTACATTTGTTATGGGTGTAGCGTAGGCGTCTTCTGAGTTCTATGTTTTAAGATGTTGTACTTATGTTTTGGTTGATGATAAATGGCTGGCAATAAAAATTTTACTTGGCAAAGGCATTGCGAATTCTTTACGCTTGAAATATTAAGAAATAGAAAGGCGTTGGCGTGGGTAATTTAGTAGTCTGCATTGCAAAAATTAAGATTTCAGCATTTTTCTAAAAAAAATTTTACTAAAACTGAATTGATTTCGCAAATGACAGAACGGAACGGAAATTAAATAAAATGGAATGAAATTAAAGAAAGAAAGTGAATAAAACAGGATTTATTGAAATGGAATGGAATGGAATTGAACTGAAATGGAAAGAAACAAAATTAAGCGAAGAGAAGTTCAAAAAAAAATTAAATGGGATTAAATGAGGCGAGTTGAAAAGAAATGAAATAATGTAAAGCGAAATAAAATGAAATTGTATTGAATGCAATGGTATGATATGAGGCAAGATAAAATGGAATGCAATCGATTGGCATAGAATGGAATGTAAAGTAGAGAGTCCAATATAATGGAATAGAAAGAAATTAAATAAAACAAAAGGGAAAGGGAAAGGAACAAAATGGAATGTAAAGGACAATAATGAAATAAAGTACAAGGTATTAAAATTAAATGAAAAGGAATTAAATAAAATGGGTTGTAATGGAATGAGCCGATTGGAACGGGGTGGAACGAAATGAGTTGTAATGCATGGAATGAAACAAAATGGAGTGGTACGAAACGGAATGGAATCGAATGAAATGAAATCGTTTAGAAGGACATTTTATGGAATAGAACGAAAAGAATTGTAATGGATCGAAATGGAAAGAAATGAATCGGATTGGAATACACTGAAATGAAGTGCAGCAGAAAAAACGAAAAGAAATCAAACAAAATGATGTGAAGAGAAATTATATGAAATGGAATGTGATATTGTGAAATGAAATAAAATGAGTTATAACACCGCGCGACAAAAACAAAAAAATTTCGAAAAACATAAAGCAATCAATATACTCACGAAACGGTGGGCCAACTATAGTAAAACTGCATTTTTAGTTTTTATCTCTGACGTCAGGATTTTTTTAAAGGAATTTGTAGTTTCAAAGATACGATTAATTCCAAAATTATTTAAAAAATTCATTCCAATGTAGAAAAACAGTATGGGCACCAAATGAAAGAGAGAATTCTGTAGAATTAAAAAAAACTAAAATTTTAGGTTCACGAGGACGAGGAGGAATTGAAAATGTCCTTTTAATTAATTTAATTTTTTTAAGCGAATAAAGTTAGAAGGACGAAATTCGGGGATGTGGTCGAGTGCATATTAGTCTTTGAGATATAATTTTTTCGAAAATAATTATTGCAAAATTTCAAAGATATTCTATAGTAAAATGTGAAAAGGAAATTTTCAATACCTAATCGTCCTTATGCACCAAAAAATTTTTAATTAATTTAATAGTCACACTGTTTTTCTATATTGCACTGAATTATTACACGCTTTTATTTTTATAATTTTTTGAAGTTATTATATTTTTCAAATTTCAAAGGACTTTAAAAAAAAAATTCTGACGTCAGAGAAAAAAATAAAAACGCAGTTTTACCATATTTTGCCGATGGTTTCGCGAATATATAAAAAATTTTGTGTGTAAAATTTACTGTCGCACGGTGTAATGAAAGGGAATTAAATAGAATGAAAGAGATTAAATAAAATGGAATGGAATGAATAAGATAATAATAAATCGAAGAAAACGAAACTTATTGGAATGGAATGGAATATGTGGAATAAAATAAAATCGATTGGAGGGAAATTTAATGGAATGGCTTGAAATGGAAGAGCAGCACGAATCGAAAGGAAAGTACCCGAAATTATGTTTAGAGAAAAAAAAAATTACATAAAATTACTCGTTGTGGAGTTAAATATAATGAAAGGGAATGAAATAAGATTAGATAGAATGGAAGGAAATGAAGCAAATAGCAATATAATTAAATATCTAAAATAAAAACAAGTGAAAAGAAATAAAATGAGATGAAACGAAAATAATTTAAATTAAATGAATTTAAGTGAAATCAGCAGAGATGAAAGGAGATAAAATGGAATTGGATCCAGCGAAATGAAGCGAAACAACTTACATTTTAGCATGAAGAAAAACACAAAAAAACGAAAGATTTCTTCATTAAGAATACCACAATATTACGTTCGGAAAGAATGCATAGTCTGGGGAAATCGAAAAACTAACCAGTCTCACATCAGGACCATAATAAGGTATACAAGGAAACAGGCTTTTCGTTGTCAAAGCACCGATCAAAGAAGTCCAATCTCACAAATGAGGTGCAATTTAAGCTTGAACGACCAATAGACCTCACACGTCAAACCACAGCGTCAACGGCAGCCGATTGCCCAAAAGGTACGACTAACCGAACAAGTATTTCGCACACGATCTTCAAAAGTGACACAACTCAAAATTTGGGATTTTTGAAATTATGCACTAAAAATATACATAGAGCTTTTATTTACCTTTCAAAATAAGGTAGAGCAAATTTTTTCTATAATTTGTGGAAACAAGTCATTTTTAAGCAAACAAGTAATTTTTAAGCTACAAAACAAAACCGACTTCATCTCATATAAAAATTTAAGATTATTGTTAATTTCTTCATGATCCAATGAACGGATTTAAACCAATTTAGTGTGGGACCACCTGTTATATATAATTATAGAAACATTATAGAAGAATTATAGAAAAAAAGTATTCCGACAAACTGATAGTCTTCTCCTTTTTGTGAAGTCGGTTTAAAAAAATGCTCACGCCTTGTCATCAAATAAATATTTATATTACTTGCACCTTTATTAAACTCATTAACCCCAGCAGTTAATCACATAGGCCATATAATAATTCAATTCAAACACCAACACATTTGCTCTCGAGCAAAGTGGCACTCAACCTCTTAACAACACACACACACACTTAAGCAGGCCATAAAAGTGAAGCTTACAAAAACCAGCCATTGTCATGTGATTAAATATGAAGAAAATTAAGCAAAGGAGCAAAGTTGAGAATGAAAGTGTCTATACATATACATACATAAAGGAGTATGTGCGTATACATAGGAGTCTACACGCACCACACTCAGGTCAGATGTAAATGATGCACAAAATAAATTCACATTTACACATTTTTCAAAATCCACTTAATACCCGAAAAATGTCATGCGTGGTAAATTTATTTTATTCATACATATACTACATACGGACTCAGGCAAGTAATACAAGGCTCTTGTGGCATGTGTGTATGTATGTATGTATATATGCTGCTACATACTCCATGTGACCTTATATTTTAACAAGTTATACGAATATATTTTAAATATATTGTGGCGCCCATTTGCGTGTGAGTTTGAGCCATTTTCTTTGCTCCTTTTTATCAGCTTTATCGTTGGGTATTAAAAGTGAACAAACGTTTTTAATCAGGCTTAAATGGGCTCACGAATTTAAACAACGTCAAATCAACCTTAAAAAAGGTATATTGGCGCATGCAAGTGTTGTTCGGGTGGCATGTAGGGAGCTATAAAAATATATACTATATGCGAGTAGGCACACAAATAGATTCATACTTTCTCATGTATAAATATATGTATGTATTTATGTATGTATGTAAGTGTACCCGTAATACAGGCTGGGCTTAGTATATACAGCCAGGACATCATTGCTTTCGAAATTTCGTACTATGATACTGTATCACTATTACAATGACCATTGGCATTACCATTATCATTACCACTACCATTATCATTAACACAAGCACTACGATTAACATTATCTTTACTATTTTCATTACCATTACCAATGCCATTACCATTACCACCACCATTATTGTTACCATTGCAATTGCAACTACCACAATTACCATTACCTTTACCATAACCATTACCATTACCTTTACCATAACCATTACCATTACCAATACCATTGCCACTACGAGCATAATAATTATTGTCATTACTATTACCACTGCAATTATCATTACCATTACCATTATCTACCGTAAGTATTAGCATTACCACAACCACTACTCTTACTATTACCATTACCACTACCATTGCCATAAACATTACTACTAGCATTTCCATTATTATAACCATTACCTTTACCATTAGAATTACCGTTATTATTGCCATTGGTACTACTATTTCAATTACCATTGCCATTATTATTGCCATTACCACTATCACAATTACCATTACAAATATCATTACAACTACCAATAAAATTACCATTACCTTTATCCGTTCGATTACCATTACCATGAGAATTACTATTGTATTAAACATTACCGATACCATTACTGTTCCATTACCATTACAAATAGCATTCTTATTTTTCTTATCATTAGCATTACTTCTACCACTACTATTACAATATAGCCACTAGAAAAAAATATTTCACGGATTATCATTCCAGCCTCCCCTTCCAAAAATTTCATCCTCCCTCCTGGTTCAATTCTATTTGCATTAACCCCATTCACACAAGGCAGCTACAAGAAATATTACTTTCTCTAAGTGCTCATTACAAAAGGCTTTCACAGAAATAAATTTACACCTTAACGCCTTCAAAGGGGTGCGCCCCAATCTACAAATAAAATATATTTCTTACACAATTTAGTACCTGGGACACATTAGCCATACTTCATAGCCGATACACATTGCTGCCCATACAGTAGCATACCTATGCCAACACATTGCCAATTACACACAGATGGACACGCATACATTGTACCTGTAGCACATAAATTTGCAAAAGTAACGGTAACTGCTGACATTAGAGCTAAAATAATGCCTAGCAACACACACCTATCGAAAATGCGCTGCGAAATAAGAATGGAAAAGTTGTTAAAATAAAATACAGCCAACTAGCGTACTCATTTTTTAGTCCTCTTACGAAAGAGCGCATTAGAGGTTTTAAATCAAACTCGTACGCAAAATACGCCCTCATACCATTAATGTCCATCACGAGTGGTGCTGTTGCAATGCTCGCCCTCAATGAGTGTGTGCAGTATGTGTGTAAGTGGTGGGCCCCACGTGCCAGGTGAATGGAAGTACAGTTTATACACAGCTCTGAACTGTAGGTATTTTTATTTTAGAAAGATGCTTACGTTTGGCGTTAGGGTTACACCTCCTGATGTTAGATGTTTTTTCCTTTTGACTTACCTTATTTGGCAGAATATTAATTTAATGTAGCTATAAAGGTAGTCCTGCCACGTAGAATACACCTGTGTCGATTGTGCCGCGTAGTAGGCAGACCGAGACGACTGTGAACTGCAAATTTATTGCCATGCAGAAGCATGATTTTCAAGGAGATTGGAAACAATTTCATTTTATAAGTATTAAAGTCTATTGGAACATTTTAAGTGGATAGACTTTCTGCACACCGGCATGGATAGTGAAAGAGATCGCCTCTGCGCGGTGCACTCCGGGTCAGGCTGAATTACTTGTTGCCTCTTTGGCCTTGCTGAACGGTAATGATTCTGCTTTCTTGCTTGTGCATTTATATCAGTAAATCTTGACTACATTCAATTGGGAGGCGAAATCGACTCCCGGATCTGGGAGAGTGATGGATTTCTAAGCAGAGTGCCAGTATGGGATGTAAACCCATCGAATCGAGCCCTAGCCCCCGCTAGAATTTCAACTTGGAGCCGAAACCGACTCGCGGGTCTAAGAGGATAACGGCTTTGTCTGCGTGGTCCCAGTATCGGAAGGTGTCGTCTGCAGCTCAGTTAGAAAAAGTCCCTGGAAGAGGGTATGCTGGACACTATTGCTAAGACCAGTAAGAGGATCTCCCCTATAGTGATGGATGCTTTGACAGGTAGCCCTTAACTTCGCATCTGTCCAGGGACCATTTCCATGATAACCGCCGCATCGACACTAAAATGCTGGAATGTACTGTACGATTCATACAAAATGTAGAGGTCCTTAAAGCGACCTGAATAAATTTTTTCAGGGAAGACGATAAAACGGCGAACTTCCTTGTCCTGGGCGAAATTGAGCGCATCAGAGAGAACAGCGCCTTATCCGAGGACGAATGAAAAGATGTTAAGGTTACCATACCTGGCCTGCTTATAAAGATAGTGGAAAACCTAACCTCCATAGGGATTTGTTCTTGCATTCTTAAGCTCATACTTATCTATGCCCCGCGTAGCTCTTAACCAGAGGATATCGAATAGAGATGAATGTAAATAGGTTAATGTTACTAAACGAAGAATACCTCGGTCCTCATTCTGAAACCCAAGGTGTTGGTTATCGGTGATTGTGGATGCCCACATGAACATGAAGATAGAATTCGTCTTGACGGGCAATGACATTACTCATTGTCCTCCTTTGAAAGCGCAATTGGTTATCTGTTTGGAAGGGCGCCTGCGGTGGATTGCCGGATAATATCGTTCACGATAAACGTTTTTAGATCAATATTTAGCATTAGAAGGCGGTAACCGTATATTTCGAACCGTATATATCGAAGTTTATTCGGAGTTGGCGAGTACCGCAGTCAACCGAAGGATGCATTGTATGATGCTCCCCTGACTTCGCGTTGGAAAATGACAAGAAGAAGAAGCGGATGCCTTACGGGGTACTCCAGGTCAGTCGAAAATATTAACTTGATTCCCCTGGAAGGCTCATGGACTCATTTAATGAATAAGCGCTCGTGGAAAGACCCTACGGATCCTTCACGAACATCCGAATCCGAAATCCGAACCATCCAAAGTCATACCGACCCATCAGTGTTACCTCCTTTCTACTAAGAACCATGGAAATACTTGTACACCGGCATATCAGGGATAGATTTCTTAGAGGAAACCCTTTACATAGAAACTAATGTGCCTATCTTCCAGGCACGGGACACTTTCGTGATCAATTCGGGACAGTCTGATCACTTCTCAGATTATTTTAGAGCCATTTTTTACCTATTTCAGCACAGTTCACCACTATTTTAGGGACATTTTGGGAGTAATTCATGACTATTTAAGGAACTAGTTCGGGATCATTTTCAGACTAATAAGGTAGATTTCGAGACCATTTCAAGAGTTGTGCTACCTCATTTCGGGATAAGTTCACGACTTTTTCAGAACCACTTCAGCACAATTTTGAGACTAGGTAACTTTCAACACCAATTTCTGATGACCTATTAAAAATTAATAATAGCGGATACCCAAAGGCGGAACAATTTTTAAGAAGGAAGGATGAGAAACCATCTGCAGGCTTAATATGCAAAATACTATCTAGCACGTCGTCAAGCGACAAAACAAGCTAGTCAAAATTAATTGGGAAGGTGGCAGCAGGGATCAAATCGCCAAAGGGTTCAGACGATGGCTGGAAATATTTACATACACACATGCATTCATGTTTCATAACAAAGGTGGTAACAACGTCTGCAACCAATGGTAATCAGTACAGGAATCGGCAAAAATATCGTCGAAAAACTCTACGAGAGAAATTCTTCAAACACATACCTTATTAATTCGAGAACTCAAAAACAAAATGTGCAATCTTTGCAATACACATCAGTGCAGAGATGACGCGGCGCGTCGTCTTTGTTGTTTTATCGTTTAAGCTTCATTGAAGCAGAAAAATTTAATCATAACAAGCGCCAAGCCATAAAAACTCAAACATTATGGGTAACTCATTCAACCCAGCACACTCGTGTACACCTATTTCCGCTCCCTCCACCACAACTTTCCCACTTCGCCTCTTCAGAAATTTTATTTCCTCTCAACGTTGCAAGAAAATATGAATGTCGACAAACAGCGGCTGTGGAATGTTAGCATTTTGCCAATATTTACGCATTTTGTTTACATTTCATTCAAGCGTTAACCGCCACCACCACCGCCTCTCACAGACCATCGTACAACACAAACAACAACACTGTGCCGGTTATTGGGCAAACACTGCTGCTGTGGTGGTGGTGGTTGTGGCGGCGCATAATTGGTGTATTGTTTGGTGGTTACTTTGTTTGTTTATACTTTGTTGTGTGTACTCGGTGAAAACCATAAAACAACAGTTAGTTTTTTTTTACAAAATCGCACGCTTTTCTCAAAGCAGCCTACATTTTGCGCTGTTCACTTTTTTTTGTAATTTTTGTTATTTTTCATATCTTTGTGGGAATGCGCAAGGTGATTCCTATGCGAATACATAAAACAACGAGACAACAAAGTTAATTTCTTCAAATGGGTAATCAAGTTAATATGCTGCCAGCTTGGGCTATCAGGATGAGGTTAGTTAGTTGAAGGTGATGGCGTTTATACAATGAAGTAAAGTTCTAACTCTTCGTGCTACCTGAAGCTGCGCAAAGTTCTATAGAGATGCAAACTATCTTTAGCCTTCCTTCTAGATCATTTCGGGGCTAGTTCGGGAGTAGTTCAGAATTAGTTCGGGACTAGATCAGGGCTTTCTATAGGCTAGTTCGGGACTTTTACGGGATCATTTTCCATATGTGTTTTATTTAAATTGAGATTCTCATTATTTCGTAAAAGCTTTCCACGATTTTTTTCAACTTTTGTTTACCAACTTATTAAAGCAAACTTTAATCTGCATAGGTTTTATTAGCAATCTCACCGGGCAAACTTCCAGAGCCAAAGTACACCAAACCTCTCCTCGCGCGCTAAACTCAAAAAGCTCCGTGAAGGAGGGTTCCGTGCTTAGAAGTGCAAGCTTCTGACTGCCGTTCAACAGGGAGTGGCCAGGCGTGTCCAGATATTTATATCCACGTATCTTCTGATTACGAGAGACCTTGCGTGCGCTGGTTTTGGGGCTCGCCACGTGAAAAGTGCTTCCCAATGAAAATATATACCATGCCTCGGATGAGATTCCTTCTTTTTGATGAAGACTGCGGAAACCGTTTAAAGGACTACGATTTAAGGGCAAACAGCTGTAATGTCTGGAAATTTGATGGGGATAGTGCCCCTGCCTGGCTGATAGATGTCCTCTTAAGAATAAAGGCTGACATCACCACCATCCAAAAAAAAAAATGCGACGGACGCGGCAAGGCACTAAATGCCTAGGGCCATCCGACGTCTACTAGAGCTGACATGTGAAGGAGCAAGTGCTGCCGTTTACTCCGTTGGACGAGCGTCTAGCCACAAAGAAAGCGAGATTCTTCAACATCTCGATCATTTTCAGAATATTTTCTGATGAAGGCTGGCATTTAAGTGCTTTCTGCAATCTACAAGAAAGGCGACCCCGTAATATACGTCAACTACCGCAGGATCAGCGTTCTAAGCTATCGAGCGTATTGTGTAAAAGGCTAAAGCCCACCGGTCTACTTATTGGGCCTTATCAGTGTGGGCTAAGAACTGGAAAGGCCACCATAGACCAGATATTCACAGTACGCCAAATATTTTAGAAGACTCTCTGGAAATAGTATCGGTACATTATCTATTTGTCGATTTCNCATAGACCAGATTTTCACAGTACGCCAAATATTTTAGAAGACTCTCTGGAAATAGTATCGGTACATTATCTATTTGTCGATTTCATATCCGCATTGGTTAGCAAAAAAAGAAGTTATCTATATATATGCCGCGATATCTGAATCTGGTATCCTCTCGTAACTAATACGCCTGTGTAAAATGACCAATGACTGTGATATAGCTTCAATGCCTCCTCGATGGCAT